>NC_069000.1:34853546-34854584 GCF_001194135.2 Octopus bimaculoides | reverse complement strand
ATATATAATATTATATTATATTATATTATATTATATTATATTATATTATATTATATTATATATATTTATATATATACATATATGGGTAGAGGACTTCACCAATGGTTCAAACAACATGAAATACGTAAACAACGAAAAAAAATGGACAACAGGACAAGTAAACACAGAGAAAGGACCCTTCATTTGTTGTCGGCTGTCTATCTACTCTTCATTTCGGGGCACTGAACGACATTATGAGTCTCCAAAGACAGTTGCTCCCATAAATTCTAAAATAGAATTTTGGATTTATAGCGGGTCAAAGTTGGGAACAAAAACAGGACACTGGAGACATACAAGGAAACCGAACGAAAACAAAGATAAAAGAGAGTCCTTTATCTGGGCTTTCTTGTTTTGTTCTCCATTTTTTCTCGCTGTTTACGTATTTAACTCATATACTATATGTTATTTAATATTTACTATTTAATTAAACGCCACGCATCCATTTCCATGTAGGTTTATCTTCACTTTCTTATGAGACTCTCTGTATACTATTTTCTTCCTCCCTCCTTCTGTAATTTCCTTTTTCTCCCCCACCCTCCTTCACCGTTTTCTATCTGTATCTCACTCCTCTTCTTTTTTCCCCCTCTCTCTCTCTCTCTCTTGTTGCTCACACGTGACCATCGTCCATTTTTCTTTTCTTCATGTGACCATCTTTCTTTTCCTGCACGGACGTTCAAAAGAGCACACGTTCTTTTTTCTCTCTCTCTCTTCTATTTTTTCTCTAGTTCTAGTCTAACGACCCTCCATAAATCCTGAATTTTATTTTAGAATTTATGGGAGCTACTGAATTTGAAGACTCATATTGTCGTTGAATGCTCGAAATAGGAGTAGATAGACGGCAGACAACTGATGAAGGGTCTTTCTCTGTGTTTACTTGTCCTGTTCTCCATTTTTTCTCGTTGTTTATGTATTTCATGTTGTTTGAACCGTTGATGACGTGCTGTGCCCATATATGCATGCATGCATATGCATGTATATATATGTATATATATATATATA
>NC_069000.1:34852922-34853408 GCF_001194135.2 Octopus bimaculoides | reverse complement strand
GGGGGGGGGGGTACCACAGCGTTTTAAAAAACTCGATGACGAGACAAAGAAAACAAAGCCATGTTAATTTGACGCTCAGGAAAATTGCAATAAGTCTTTAACGTTTTGAGCCTACGTTCTTCTCAGGAAAGAAAAATTGAGGAGAGAGAAAAATAAAAAAGGTAAGTACAAGCGTGTCTCAATTAGACAGTCACTGAATTCTGAAATGACTGGAAAAAGGAGAATTAGTTTTGAGGTGCGTGAGGTAAAAAAAGAACAGTGATCTAGCATATATATGTGTGTGTGTGAGAAAGAGAGAGAGAGAGGGGGAAGGCACATGTGTGTGTCTGTGTCTGTGTCTCTGTGTGTGTTTGTGTCTCTGTGTGTGTCTGTGTTTGCGTGTGTGTCTGTGTCTGTGTGTCTTTGAAGCTATTGTGTGCGTGTATTTTCCGCGTATTTGAGCGTGTGTGCACACGAGTATGAGCACGGATATGTGTTTCTGTGTGT
>NC_069000.1:34852270-34852912 GCF_001194135.2 Octopus bimaculoides | reverse complement strand
TTTGAAGCTATTGTGTGCGTGTATTTTCCGCGTATTTGAGCGTGTGTGCACACGAGTATGAGCACGGATATGTGTTTCTGTGTGTGTGTGTGTGTGTGTGTGTGTGTGTGTGTCTGTGTCTGTGTGTGTGTGTGTGTGTGTGTGCGTGCGTGTGTGTTTGTGTGTGAATCTTATTGTAGACGATGCAAACAGATATAAGCACCGATCAGTAAACCAACTTGTTGGCTGAAAGCATAAACAAAGCTGACGGCTTTGTCTAGACTCAAAAGCCACGTTACTTCTGCTGACGGGACAAAACATGTTGAAACACCGGTTTCCCAGAATGCTGTGCATCAGTGAGACAAATGTGATGAACACACTGCTGTCTTGAAATGGAAAAGTTACTCTCCTCAGACGAACACTGCAGTGCCCAGCATGTTTTGCATCTGATCCTGCATAGACGTGTTAAGAATAGTTATGCCAATATTCAATTCTGAACTCGCTGTAGACAGTACTAACAACGATTGTCTGTGTGTGTGTATGTGTGTGTGTAAACATGTATGTATGTACATCTAATATACATCACATATACATGTATAATATATTATGTATCCAAATGATACATACAAATATATATATATATATATATATACACACATACAC
>NC_069000.1:34847896-34850498 GCF_001194135.2 Octopus bimaculoides | reverse complement strand
AGCGGTTCGGCAAAAGAGACCCGATAGAATAAGTACTAGGCTTACAAAGAATAAGTCCCGGGGTCGATTTGCTCGACTAAAGGCGGTGCTCCAGCATGGCCGCAGTCAAATGACTGAAACAAGTAAAAAAAAATGAAGTAATGGGGGAGCATCATAGCCGTTTGTTGAGGGGATTCTTAGGGATTTGAACAATTCACATCTGGAAACATGGATGTTTCGTTCAACATCCTTAAACAACCCTTATTCAGGGATCTTTTGAGTAGGATGGGCTACTCGGCCTGAAGAAAATTCTAACTGGACTCCACCTGCAAGGTCATGCGTTGGTTATCTCGATATGAAGTTACCATGTCGCGCACATATGGTTGAGATGCGTGTGCCTAGTGTACTCTTAACAGACAGGTAGACATGATGAATATACTGGCCTTCATATATTTGTACCCCAACATCACTTTGATGGCATGCATTGCTCTTTCACCCAATAATAATAATAATAATAATAATAATAATAATAATAATAATAATAATTATTATTATTATTATTAAAGTCGGAGAAGAAAATACTTGTAGACAAATAGATGTAAGTGTTCCAACTGATAAAAATATACCTGTCAAGGAATTTGACAAATTATATAAATATAAGGACCTGGAAATGGAAATACAAAAGATGTGGCATCTTAAAGCGAGAGCTGTTCCTGTTATTGTGGGTGCCCTTGGCATGATAAGAAAGGGATGTCAAAAACATCTAGATAACATCCCAGGAGAACCATGTCTCAGAGAAATCCAAAAGACTGTGCTGACAAGTACTGCCCACATCCTTAGAGAAACCCTACCCATTTAAATGTATGTGTTCTATTACATGGAGATATTTCGCTACTGTCTCTGCCACTTCCCTTCCCCAAGCTTTCAGTCATACTGTAACATCTCATCCTTCACTAGCCCTAAGACGCTGGGTGTGTCTCGGCGAGTGATTGAAAAAAAACATGCAAATTAAAAGTAAGTAATAATAATCCTTTCTACTATAGGCACAAGACCTTAAATTTAGGGGAGGGGGATAGTCGATAACATCGACCCCAATGCGTAACTGGTACTTAAAGAGCTGTAAGAAATAGCACTTACCATATTGTCCAGCATGCTAATGATTCTTATTTCTTTATTGCCCAAAAGAGGCTAAACATAGAAGGGACAAACAAGAACAGACAAAGGGATTAAGTCGATTACATCGACCCCAGTGCGTTACTGGTACTTAATTTATTCACCCCGAAAGGATGAAAGGCAAAGTCGACCTCGGCGGAATTTGAACTCAGAACGCAGCGCTAAACATTTCGCCCAGTGTGCTAACGATTTTGCCAGCTAGCCGAATCCTTTCTTCTAAAGGCACAAGGTCTGAAATTTTGAGGAAAGCGGTAAGTCGATTACATTCACCCCAGTGTTTCACTGGTACTTAATTTATCGACCCCGAAAGGATGAAAGGCAAAGTCGACCTCGGCAGAATTTGAATTCAGAATACAAGGACGGACGATATACCGCGAAGCACTTCACCCGGTGCACTAAGGGTTCTGCCAGCTCACCGTCTTAATAACAACAACAACAATAATAATAATAATAATAATCGCTTCCATCACTATCACCACTACCATCATCATCATCATCTTCATCATCACCATTATGAAATACATATATTTCAATATGTCTGCCAAGTGACATAATATACAATTAATTTAATCATCATGTGAGAAGACACAGCAAGATATCTTACTGTTAAGTTATTGATAACGAAATAATGGCTGTTTATGATGTCTATTTCTGTGTCTGTGTATGTGTGTCTGCTTTTTGTATCGGTGTGTGTACGTGTGTGTGTGTGTGTGAATGTGTGTGTGTGTGTGTGTGAGTGTGTGTGTGTGTGTGTGTGGCTTGTATATGTGGAGGCGGCTGTATGGTTGAATGTGTGTTAGCGTTTAGGTGTCCTCTTTGTTTGTCGGTGCGTGTGTTTATATGTGTATGTGTTTGTGTGTATGTGTGTGCGTGTGTTTATATGTGTATGTGTGTATGTGTGGGTGACTGTGTGTGAGTGTGTGTTTACGTGTATGTGTGTGTGTGTGTGTGTTTGTTTGCAAGTGTCTGAAGGTTACAGGCGTCCATGTGTGCGCATGTGTGCGTGTAGATTCGTATATAAAAGCGTACTCGTTTGTGTATACATATATAACTTAAACTCTGTGTGAGTATTAGTGTGTACTTGTGTGTGTTTGTGTGTGTATGTGTGTGTACGTGTTTGTGTGCATGCTTATATATATATCTGTCATTGTGTGTATTCTTTTATTCGTTTATTCTTTTCCCTGTTTCAGTCATTTATTTGACTGCGGCCATGCTGGAGCACCGCCTTTAGTCGAGCAAATCGACCCCAGAACATATTCTTTGTAAGCCTAGTACTTATTCTATCGGGTCTCTTTTGCCGAACCGCTAAGTTACCAGGACGTACACGCTCCAGCATCGGTTGTCAAGCGATGTTGGGGGAACAAACACAGACGCACAAACATATATACGCACATACATACATACATACATACATACATACATACATACATACATACATACATATATATAT
>NC_069000.1:34846243-34847194 GCF_001194135.2 Octopus bimaculoides | reverse complement strand
GAAGAAGGCAGTGTGGGTCAAATGCTTCTTTTGGCTGTCTCCACACGTATAATTGGCCGATGGCTGGAAATAAGGTAGAGGATGACTCGTCCGAGAAAATGACATTCTTCCACTGTTCTAGGGAGCAATTCTGTAGGTTTTTACTCCACTCTAAACGTTTTGCAAGGTTTGTTTTTGAAAGTAGTAGTTTTTTTTATTGCAGCCCTCCTATGAATTCCGGCTTTGTGCATCTCCTGGTGAACAGTTTTTGTGGAAACTGGGTTCCCGAGGTGGTCATTAAGCTCTGCAGCAATTTTGGGAGCTGTACTTTTGTGATCTTTTCTAACAATTCGCGTAAGAGTCCGACTGTCCCCCACCTGAAAGTTTAGGTTTTCTTCCGGAGTTTTGATTCGACGAGAAGGTTTTTTCCTTTTCTCAAAGGCTGTCATTACTTTCGAGACAGTACTTCTTGATAAACCAAACATTTCGGCTGTTTTCGTTACGCTAGCGCCTGCCATACGAGCACCAACAATTTGACCTTTTTGAAAGTCCGATGGATCTGTCATTTTAATGAATTTTAATTACCTTCTTCTGATGATATCTGAAAAAGAAACAACAATTTTAGCAAAACATATTAAGCAACACTAATAGTAAATAAAAAAAACATAAAAATAAACAAGCTTTTGACGGTTTTATTGATATTTCAAAATGATGATGCTATGATGTTAGGTGTTTCCATTATTTTAACCAATCCCTATATATCTATGCAGATATCATGAAAGAACAGATCACAACGGCAAACAGTGGGAGTACTGTAGAGTTGAAAAATGTCTTGATCGTGGTGTTCTGAGTCAAACATCTTTACGGAACCTACAAGAAATAGCAGCCAAATTTTTCTGAAATCACACCCTACTGTCTTAAAAAAAGAACACATTCTATAGTATATATCTGGATAATCAACCATTCTATGCA
>NC_069000.1:34843984-34845998 GCF_001194135.2 Octopus bimaculoides | reverse complement strand
CATTGTTCAACTGGTGCTTATTATATCGACTCCGATAGGATGAAAAGTAAAGTCGACTTCGGCGGAAATTGAACTAAGAACGTAAAGATAGAAGAAATAGCGCTAAGCATTTCGCCCAGCATGCTAACGTTTCTTATTTCTTTATTGCCCACAAGGGGCTAAACATAGAAGGGACAAACAAGGACAGAAAAAGGGATTGAGCCGATTACATCGACCCCGGTGGGTAACTGGTACTTAATTTATTCACCCCGAAAGGATGAAAGGCAAAGTCGACCTCGGCGGAATTTGAACTCAGAACGTAACAGCAAACGAAATACCGCTAAGCATTTCGCCCGGCGTGCTAATGATTCTGCCACCTCGCCGCCTTTAATATTGATTTGGACAAGTCCAGGGGAGAAGCTAAGTCGATTAAATCCACTTCTGTTGGAACTTATTTTATCGACCCCGAAAGGAATGAGAGGCAAAGTCGACCTCGGCGGATTTTGAACTCAGAACTTACAGAGCTGGAAGAAAAACCACTTTGTGTTTTGTCCCGCATGCTAACGGTGCTGCCAGCTCGCCGACTTTAATATCATCATTTAATAATATTATCAGATATAATATTATCAATATATCAAATATAATATTGATTTTTAATGGTTTTAATTTTTTTATTGAGATTATATATAAATTTAATATGGCCTTTTATCTTTTCTCTGTTACTTGTTTCGTATCTGGACTGTGGCCATGTTGAAGCACCGACTTCAAGACTTTTAGTTTCGACACCAATACTTATTTTTTTAAAGTCTGATACTTGCTTTATCGATCTTTTTGCCGAACTTTTAAGTTACCGAGATGTAAACAAACCAACACCAGTGGTCGGGCAATAGGGACAGAGACACAAACATAAAGACACACACATGTATGTATGTATGTATGTATCAACAAGTATCAACTGGCTTCTTTCAGTTTTCTGTCTACTAAATCCACTTTCAAATCTTTGGTCCGCCAGAGGCTACAGTAGAAGACAATTGCCCAAGGTGCCACGCAGTGGGACTGAACCCAGGATTACATGGGAAGCAAACTCCTAACCACACAGCCACGCCTGCGCTTATTACGTTAATATTTTTAATTATTAATTCGATTTTCGTCTGTTTTGCACTTTTTCTCCCTCTTTTGTTTCCAAAAAGATGTATTTGAAAGATTATTGAATTAAATTTCTTGATTCTTAATTTGAGAAAATTATTAGGTGTTTACGATCAGTGATAAAAAAAGAAGTGTGAAACGATCGGTTTATCAAAGAATTACGCCCCTTTGACATTAGCGCTTCAGCTGTTTAAGGCAAGATTAAAAGTAAAAAATCAAGTGCCGTTGAGGTGAAGGTCATCAGTTTACAAAAAAAAAGTTACTGATGAGAATGCAAGCATTGGAGCATGAAGACTAACGAGACACTTTAGAGAAATAACAAAATGAATGTAGAAGACTCGTGGGAGACGGAAGAGTGGAATAGATAGACAAAATGATTCATTCTGCGACAAAATAAAGAAGCTTGAAAAGAAATAAAACCGATAGAAAGCATGCAAGAAAGGGAGAGCATAAATTGGATGGGAGGTGGTAGGTGGTAGGTGGTAGGTGGTCGTGGTTGTGGTCGTGGTTGTGGTCGTCGTGGGTAGAATTAAAATGGAAGAAAAGAAAGCAAATGAAAGAAGCGATGAAGAAACGAAAATGGAAACGAAGGAAAAAAATAAAGAAAAAGAAAGAGTCAAAGACTGAAATAAAAGAAATACAAAATAGAGAGAACTTAGCAGATAGAGAGAGAAAGGGGGGAGAGAGAGATGTGAAGATAGAAAAAGGGGGAGGAATAGATAGATAGATAGATAGATAGATAGATAGATAGATAGATAGATAGATAGACAAACAGACAGACAGACAGACAGACAGACAGACAGACAGACAGACAGACGGACAGAAGGACAGACAGACAGACAGACATAGATAGATAGATAGATAGATAGATAGATAGATAGGGAGAGAG
>NC_069000.1:34841345-34843964 GCF_001194135.2 Octopus bimaculoides | reverse complement strand
AGAGAGAGAGAGAGAGAGAGAGAGAGAGAGAGAGAGAGAGAGAGATGGGAGATTGGCTAACCGGTGAGAGAGGTTGATGAAGGAGGATGTGGTTACTGGATTTGGGAATGGTTTCAGGATGGTCGTATGACGAACAGACAGAGACGCAAGATGAAAAACGAAAAGAATGAAGAAGAAAAAGAAACGATAAAACTGATTGTAAGCAAACAGAAAAGAGAAAGAGAAGAGATATTCGTTGGTAGTTGAGTGATAATCTGATTCATCTTGTGCTAAAGACTGACCGAATTACCACTACAACTAATGATGATGATGATGATGATGATGATGATGGTGGTGGTGGTGGTGGTGGTGGCAGCAGAGCGATGGCAGCGGCGGCGGTGATGGTGGCGTTGAGAACTGGAAGCCGCTCTCGGATCATCTTGTGCTGTCATGATGATTAGTGAAAACATGACGCACAAGATAACATCCGGGTTAAGTACAGCAGCTGACGCCACCTGTCAGTACGTTACCGTTTGCGCTTGAAATTTCCTCTCGTGCTATCAAAAATAGTCTTTTCTCTGATGTATGCACTGTCCATGACCAATCATCGTAGAGTAGAAAGGAAAGGTGAGCTTGCGATCAATCGAGCTCCCGGGAATCTGGTTTCGATTCCCAGTGGAGATGATTTTCATTCTACTTTTCTTCTTTCGTCGCTAACCTAATGTCGGTGTGGAAAGGACATGGATATCATATAGGAGCAGGCGTTGATGTACGGTAAGAAGTTTGCTCCCCAACCGCATGGTTATTTTCTTTCTTCCTTTTCTTTACAGATCATAATGCTGGCTTAGGTGTTGTCCTTGTATTGCTTGCCCAGTCGTTCTTTCAAAGTCTCGAAAATACTTCGAGGTTTAGCTTGAATTTTTAGTAGTAGGCTTATAGTACACATCTTCGTAACTGGTTGTCGATCCAGAGCAGCAAGAATTTCTCAATTTCGTACATAGATGATTACAGTTTCTCTCTTATTACCGTGGACTGCATTGCGGCTGGACTTTTTATTACGTTTGAAACCTTTGCTTTGTCCTTAATGAGACGGCTACAAGTTACGTGTGATAACATTTACTTTTTCCTCTCCGTGTTGGTTAATTATTTTTATTTTAATCTTTAAAATAAAATGTTTTTCTCAGTTTCTTGTGCAGTGTACTGGTAGATGGAAAAATCTTTCCTTTGTAGGACCTTTTCGAGGTAACAAATCCTCAGAAGCTTCGAAGGTTATTGCAATATAAGAAGTGCTGGGGTATAAATGATGCTGAGAGGAAACACAATGGCAATGCTGATCAGAGATACGCTTACGCGTCAGGTATTTGAATCAGAGTGCTAAATCATAATGAATGTCGAGAGAAAATGCGTGTGCAAGCACGTAACCATAAATGGTTGTAAATCAAATGGGCTCTATGCCAGAGAGTGCTTGTCTATCTTCTATCTTTTATCTTTTACTTGTTTCAATCATTAAACTGCAAATTCGAAATGAGATAATTCGAGAACGTAGCGGAGTGAATGATGTGACCACAGAGTATCGAAAGCATAAGTTCCGTTGCGCCGGACATATCACAAAATCCATTGACAACAGGTGGACCCGTGCAGTTGTTTGATAATATCTAAGAAATCGGCGATGGGAAGACGATCTGGTCAAACAATTTGGGTCAAGATGGAAAAGGATGAAACAATCAAGACAAAATTGGGGGCGGATTATGATCAGCGTTGTATAACAGCATCTGATGGCTTGGTTGATACTGTGATACTGGGATATGTTATTATACATACTCATATTTAGAGTTACCACTGTTGCTGTCTCAAGATGGCTACGGCTAAATACATTTTATGACAAGAATTTATTGATTGTTTTTATTGCTCTTGATTTATTTTCTTTTGTATGTATGTGAAGTCCGCGGTTGTATCAAGATGTATTTGACAACCAAATCTCGTATTTTTCTTTCCATTTCTTCGTCTTAAAATATATTTGTGTCTCTTGTATTATCATAATTTTTTTGCTTATAATCTCTATTTGTATATATAAACGTACTTTTGTAGCACTCATCAATAGTGACGGATACAGGGAAGTCCAATATCAGTTTCAAATTTTGGCACAAGGCCAGCAATTTCCGAGGAGTAGGGTAAGTTGATTACCCTACTCAACTGACCCCAGAGCTCAACTGGTACTTATTTTGTCAACCGTGGCAGAATTTTTTTGAACACTGAACGTAAAGACGGACGAAATACCGCGGAGCGTTTTACCCGTTGTGCCGACGACTCTACCAGCTCGCAGCCTTAGGGAAGTCCAATACTGAGCTGATGTTTTAGGTGTACATAAAAGCAAAACATAGATTTTGATAGGATGAGAATATCGTGACTTTGCTGCAGGGAGTTATGGAAACCCCTGCTTGGTGATATTTTTCTTTTGTTTCTATTTATACCTACAATATCAACTCAACGTTAGGTTTTCTTGCATATTGTGCATGGTTACATCAACCAGTACTCAATTATCCGAAACAGATGTAAAGATAAGGCTTGGTTACATCATGTAACTTGTATATGCAACCTTTAATATAAATATATACCTTACGCCTGTGTGTGTGTGTGTGT
>NC_069000.1:34837882-34841096 GCF_001194135.2 Octopus bimaculoides | reverse complement strand
AATTAATGAGAGACAGCAGAGCTTTACATCAAAATTTTTTTTAAAAACAGGCTAAAGCATATGTGTGTATGCATGTGTGTGTGCATGCGTGTTGGGTGTCGGTATATATGCATGTATATATATATGTATATGTGGAGGCGCGTGGCTTAGTGGTTAGAATGTCAGCATCATGATCGTAAGATTGTGGTTTCGATTCCTGGACCGGGCGACGCGTTGTGTTCTTGAGCAAAATACTTCATTTCACGTTGCTCCAGTCCACTCAGCTGGCAAAAATGAGTAACGCTGCGATGGACTGGCGCCCCGTCCAGCTTGGGAACGTATACGCCATTGAAACCGGGAAACCGGGCCCATGATTCCTGGCTAGGCTTTAAAAAGGGCGCATTTATTTTATTTTATATATGTATATAAGTATCTATGCATGTATGTCGGTATATATATGTACGCATGACACATGCAATATATGTGTGTATGTGTGTATGTATGTATGTATGTATGCATGTACGTACGTACGAATGTATTCAAAAGAGAAAGAGAGGGAACAACTTAATTTTCATTGCCGTAAATCAAAAACTAAACCTAGGAGCCTTTTTATCTTTTTCTTTTTTAAATTCAGAACTTCTAAAGAAAAAATAATTCTATTTTTGCCAAACCTTTTTTTGTGTGTTAACCAACACACACACTCACTCACATCCACACAATGACAACAACAACAACAGCAACAACAACAACAAATACACACAACAAAGACACTCAGTCACACACAACCTCAACAAACACATAAATTTAGTGTCTCCATTAATTTGGAAATCACAGTCCATTTTATTTATATTTCATATTTCATTTCCTCCCGTTCTAATTTAAAGGACGTCCATGTTGAAATGATGTTCATATTTTATAGCTTCCGGTAATTTTATTAAGATTTATTGTATGATCGCTAATTAATAACTTCAATTTCTTGTTGTTGTTTTTTTTTAAGAAGTGGAAGGCGTAGTACTTGTCTCTTTCTTACTTTTTTCTGTGATTTATTAGATGTCTGTATGTGTATATATGTATGTTTGTGTGTGAGTGTGTGTGTGTGTGTGTACGCAAATACATATATATATAAATATATATATATATATGTGTGTGTACTATATAGATATAAATATATATATATATATATATATATATATATATATATATATATATATATATATATATATATATATATATATATATATATATATATATATATATATATATATAATGTATGTACTTTTGTATGTAATGTATTTTTATATATTCGCTTAATTAAAACAAATGAAATTATTAAATTACATATTTCAATGTCTTATTTATTTATTGAAATGTTGTTTTGCTGGGAAAATGTCGTTGTATCTTGTGCTGCTACTGCTAATACTGCCGCCGCTCCCGCCGCAACCACCGCAACCGCCTCCGCTGCTGACATATATTGTTTCTGTTCTTGTTTTTGACGTCCTTTTTCTTGTTCTTGCTCTTGGTTTTGTTGTTGTTTGCCCCTGATTAAATATACTGTCTTATCTTCAACACGTCTATGAAATTGTCCATGCATTCTTTTCTTTATCCACCTATTTTCAGTTTCATTCATTCTCAAGTGCTTGTACTGTGCATTATCTTTGCAATCTTCCATCCTACCTACACAAGCCTGACCTTCTTACTTCCAGTATTAGTGGTTCTGTGGCATTTTTTTACATACTATGCTATGTTGTTTTCTTCTTCTCTATTGCTGTGTTCGCATCCAATCTGTCCTCTTCCCCTTGTTTTCTTGGTACATACAGCCTGTCTGTGTCACTTTTGGGGTAGAGTATCCCATATCTAGTTAGCAACTTCTTTGTCTTTCTGTTTAAGTAGTTTAGTTCGTCTACTGTCCATGCGGTTACCCCTGCTCCATATCTGAGGAGTGAAACCGCCTAGGTGTTGATAGCTTCAATCTTATTCCGTTCGTTTAATTTCGATTTAAGGATCAGTCTCAGTCTGCGCAAGTACTCCTCCTTAAATTTTTTGGTCATTTCTTTCTCCATCAATTTATCCATTTCCAATATCCCCATGTACTTATAGCCCGTCTCTTCTATCTGCTTCATAACCTCCCCCGACGGTGTCGCTAGCCCGTCCATACATTTGATTTTGCCTCTCTTCAAGACTAACACACCACATTTTTTTCAGTCCGAACTCCATTCTGATATCAGCACTGAAAGTATACACCGTATCAACGACGAACTGACTTGGAATTCATCTTTACCATAAAGTTTGAAGTCATCCATTAATAACAAATGGTTGACTTTTTGTTGGCGGCTTTTGAATACATACCCAGCCTTTGCTTTCCTCAGAATCAGTGTTATTGGTATCATGCATAGTACAAAGATCAATGGGGATAGGCAGTCCCCTTGGAAGATGCTTCTCTTGATTTCTATTGTCCCTAAACTTTTTCCATAAGCTGTCAGTTCGCCATACTTTTTCCAAGCAATCGCTCAACATTCGATCCAATCCCAAACAGGTTCATACATTCCATAATCCAAGAATGTGGGATTATATCGTACGCCTTACGATAATTGATCCATGGCATGACTAAGTTAGTTTTCCTCCTCTTGCAGTCTCTAAGTACAGTTTTGTCTACCAGGATTTGATCCTTGGTACCTCTGTACTTACGCTTGCAACTCTTCTACTCATGTAGCAGGACTCCATTTTTTCCCCGATGTCAGTACATTGACTCTGAGACTATTCCAGTCAACCTTTGACTTTCAATGTTATCTGGTATCAACTTTTTATCTGTACACTCTCCATTTATTTCTTTGTAGAATCTCTTCTGATCTACTCTGAATAAGCTATTCTGCTGGTAACCCTTCGTTCTTTGGTCGTATCTTACCATATTTGCTTTCTTTCCTCCATTACCACTTTCAGGCCCGTTCTTTCAATATTATACTTCCTGTTCAGTGCCCTGTATTTTTGTTCGCTTTTAAGCTCCCTCTTTCTTTCCGGTCTAACACAGAAATGTCCTTTGAGAGCATATCTAACCCTGCCTGTATTCTTATTTTCCACCAAGGATCTTTTCTTTTGTCACTTTCATTATACTTCTTTTTCTTGACATCAACACCCATATTTTCTTCAACAAAAATACTTGATGCCATGATGTGATAGAGAAATTTATCGTGGAAAATAGAATGGAAATACGCACATATATATACATACATGCATATAT
>NC_069000.1:34836215-34837782 GCF_001194135.2 Octopus bimaculoides | reverse complement strand
TTCTCTCTCTTCCTCTCTTTCTCTCTCTCTCCCTCTCTTTCTCTCTCTCTACATTTCTTTCTCTGTCTCCCTCATTCTCTCTCTCCCTCACTTTCTTTCTTTCTCCTCCCTCTCTCTCTCTCTCTCTCTCTGTCTCTATCTCTATCTCTCTCTCTCATATCTTGGTCACAGTAGTCTCTCGAGTGCTCCGACTCGTACGACTGGTTACCCTGTTTCCATGACATATAAGTGACCGAGAATACAAAATTCCCCCTTGGACCGAACGCCAGTCTGTCACAGGATAAGTCATTTACAATTCAATGAACTGAAGCAATATGAAATCAAGTGTTTTGCTTAAGAACACAACACAACACCTAACCCAATAATCGAAACCACTATCGCTAGAAACCACTAGGCCACGCGCCTTCAAATAAATATACACAAGACCACATATTTTATGAGGAAAAGGACATGGCAGACTGGTATAAAATTGCAAGCTAAAGGGTTACAATTAAACGCTACAAGACTCTTCCATACTATGATCATTATGAGAAGTTTAGTAATTAGATGGATAAAAATTAAGAAATATAATCAACAAAACACTTGACATTTATCTAGAATTACGCAAGCTGTGTTGTAGCTTCGCAGCTTCCATAAAATTCAAGGGGAATAACTTTTTGAATTATCTCCCTTCCTGTGTTCTTTTATTATCAAATATTAGTCAAAGCGTTGAACTGGCAGAATCGTTAGCATGCTGGCATTTCGACCGTTTTAACGTTCTGGTCTTTGAGTTCAAATTCTACCGAGGTCGACTTTGCCTTTCATTCTTTCGGAGTCGATAAAATAAGTACCAGATTTAATCGACACGAAATTGCTGGCCTCGTACTCAAATCTGAAACCAATATCAAATATTAATCGCTTCGTTTTTCTCCCCCCGCCCCCAACCTTGTCAGAAAAAGAAAGATGAAATCGCATTCCCAATTTTTCCTGAGCTATTCTTTGATTTTAAGTTCCATTCTTGACATTTGACATTTTCCATCCACGTAATTCATGGCGTTGCCATTTTTTATTCCGATTCACTTTACCTTCTTCTAAAGAAGAAATATTTTCTTTGTCTCAGCCATTCCTCGGGTGTTTTCAGGTAGTCAAGCGATTGCGTGAACGTTAAACATTTTCCCAGGTTGTGTGGTTTAGAAGCTCGCTTTACAACTACGTGGTTTCTGGTTCAATCCCACCGCACAGCAACTCGGGTGTCTTCTATTGCCTCGTACAGTCCAATGCTATGTGAGTGAATATGGTAGAGAGAAACTATGTGGAAGCCCGTTACGTGTGTGTGCGTGTCCCACACCGTCGCATAACAGCCGGTGTTGGTTTGATTTCGTCCCTCTATCTCAGCAGTTCGGCAAAAGAAACGGATAGATTAAGTAACAGACTTCAGAATAAGTACTGGAGTCAATTTATTCGACAAAGTCCAACAAGACGGTGCTGCAGCATGGCCGCAGGCCCAATGACTGAAACAAGTCCTCCATTCTCTTCCTCCTCCAGCCTCCTCCTTACTCCATCTTCCTCATCTACTCCTCCTCCTTCT
>NC_069000.1:34835087-34835945 GCF_001194135.2 Octopus bimaculoides | reverse complement strand
GTGTTTATTGAGCGAAAACACCTAAAGCTCGACGAGGCTCCGGCAGGGGATGGTGGCGAACCCTGCTGTACTCTTCCACCACTACTTTCTCTCACTCTTTCTTCCTGTTTCTGTTGTGCCTGTGATTCAAAGGGCCAGCCTTGTCACACTGTGTCACGCTGAACATCCCCGAGAACTACTTTAAGGGTACACGTGTCTGTGGAGTGCTCAGCCACTTGCACGTTAATTTCACGAGCAGGCTGTTCCGTTAATCGGATCAACTGGAACCCTCGACGTCGTAAGCGACGGAGTGCCAACAATCTGATATGTGACGTGTATGCGTGTGTACACGTGGCTCATTTTAAAATGCAGCATCTCATCACAGCGTCATAAATTTCCAATCTTGCGTACACCAAGAAAAATTTAGTCATGCGCTGTGTATTATTAGCAAATATTTAATCAGTTTTAACGTTTCCAAATCGTTCCATCAGAGACTTTATAATCTAAGGGAGATAACTCACGGAGCCTGTTCTAAATTACTTCAAACGTATGTAATGCATATAATAAAAACATGATTTACTTACATATATATATATATATATATATATATATATATTCATTGGGAAGTTTAAAAGTAATTACTGTTTTTATTATATTTGTAAATTACAAATATTGATAATTGAAATGATATTCGTTTGGTTACCTGCTTATACTAAAAGAAGACGTCTCTTGAAATTTTCTACGACGAAAATATCTAGAGTTAGCTCCCTTACATTCGCTTAAAGAAAACCATCTAGTTTTGTCAGGTTTTCTTGTTCTGATTCCGATTTCGATTCTTGCTTATAATTCTTTCTTTTCTGATTATCTTTTACTTGTTTT
>NC_069000.1:34831578-34834803 GCF_001194135.2 Octopus bimaculoides | reverse complement strand
GGCTACGGAATCGTTTGGATAATGCGCAAAATGCTTGGCAATATTTCGTCCGTCTTTATGTTCTGAATTCAAAATCCGCCGAGGTCGACTTTTCATCCTTTTGTGGATCGGTAAAATAAGTACCAGTTGATCCCTGGAGTCAATCTAATCGACCCATGCCTCCCCCGAAATTGCTAGCTTTGTGCCAAAACTAGAAAGCAATAAAGACAACGAGCTAGCAGAATCGTTAGCACGCCGGAAGAAATATTGCAACTCCCTTGATTATTATATGAGGAGCGCAGTTGAGCAAGAGACCAACAAAACTCCTTGTAACACCAAAGATGAGCTGAAGGCAAGGATTATGGCCGCATTTACCAACTTAGAGAAGGAGATCGTCCAGAAGAGTTGGAAGAGATTCCAAAATCGCAGGGAAGCTGTGGTTGAAACCAATGGCGATTTTATTGAATAAATTTACTCTTTAGTATTTCAAGATATTTTTATGTAATTTTGGTAAATATATCTGTTAAAATGAGATATCAGCGTTATTTTCATTTTTGCGTAATTTAGAGGACAGTTTATTCACTGTACCCTTTGTGTGTGTGTGTGTGTGTGTGTGTATGCATACATGCGTACGTACATATGCATGTACATACAGACACAGACATTTAAGCATGCATGCATGCAGACAGACAGACAGACACACAAGTATGCATACATATACACACGCACATACATACATACATACATACATACATACATACATACATACATACATACACGCACACACATACAGTCATGCATGCATACATGCATGCATGCTTGTATATAATCATAAACTGAAAATTACAGGTTTGTTATGGCTGGAACAACTTTGGTCACAATTTTCTGTGGATTGAATCTGATCTGGGGTTAGAGACAGAGAGAGAGAAGAGAAGATTAGAGAGAATATGAGAACGAGGGAGAGAAAGAAAGAGAGAAGGAAAGAGAGACAGAGAAGGGGAGAGAGAATAACGTTTACACGCACTCAAATGAGAAAAGGCAAACACGGCCGCACGCACACTGCATGTGCACAGACACGTACTCACACACACACACATACATCCATATGCACACACATACACACATCTACATGCACGCACACACACACACCGATTCACACATGGAAAGACAGAAACAAACACGTACAGAGAGATATATGTGTCTAAGTATACAGAGCTAAGCACGTACACACGCATACTCATCCTACCACTCGTGCACACATTCGCATACAACCACGATGTGACACATACGCACACACTATACATACAGGTATATGCACATAGGCACATACGCATACACACACATACACAAACGTGCGTGCACGCATTGTGTCCGCATTCACAGACAATCAGAAAACAGCATACACACACAAGCACACGATTTCACACACAGTTTCACGCAAGCACACAAAACTCACAATTTCATACACAATATTCACACAAACAAAAGACACATACACACACACAAAAGCATTCAATTTCACCACCACCACCACCACTCACAAACATACACACACGCGCACAACCACATATACAGACAATTTTATTCTATATCAATTTACAATTTCAAAGTTTAGAGTTCCCACTAAACATTCCTGCAATCAGCTCCAAAGAACAAATGTCAATTGTCCTTGACAAGGCACCAATTTCACCAAATATTTATTTGTAAACATTTATCTCTTTGTTGTTGTGAACGGACAGGGACTGGTTCGTGCTTCATCACTACATACTAATTCATATTCAGGATTATGTTATTAAAAAGTTAACCTGAATAATATTTTTTTTTTAATCATGTATTTTGTAGACAATATTGTCATCACCAACAAGTTTCCATCTACCAAATCCATTCATAAGGCTTTGGTTGGCCTGAGACTATAGTAGAAGACACTTGCCCAAGGTGCCACGCAGTAGGACTGAACCCGAAACTATGTGGTAGGTAAACAAGCTACTTACCGCACAGCCACTCCTGCAAATAAAAGTAATTTTAAAATTATACAGTACAGTACTGTTTCTACTTCGTGGATTTTCACCTATCGTGGGGGGGAAAAAACACCCGCGATAGTCGAGGGATTACTGTATATTATTCATTGCGGTTGGCCATTCAAATGCACTTGGAACATCCGATGCAGTGTTCCAAATAACTGCAATGGTGAAACGTACGTATGAACTAATAATTTATACTTTCATCTTAATTTTTCCTTGTATACATATGTGTGTGTTCTCACGTGGCGCCTTTGTGTCTGTGTTTGTCCCCCTCACCGTTTGACAACCGGTGTCGGTTTGTTTACGTCCTTTTAGCTTAGCAGTCCGGCAAATGGCCTGAAAGTATAAATACCGGATTTTAGAATAAGTACTGGGTTGATTTCTTTCGTCTAGAACTCTTCAAGATGATGCACCAGCGTGGCCGCACTCCAATGCCTGAAACAAATAAAAGACAAAAGATATACACGAACACATTTTGTGCTCGACAAATTAAATTCATGTACGTCATTACTTGATAGTAAATAAAAAATAAATGCGCCCCTTTTTAAAGCCTAGTCAAGCTTGTGGGCCCGGTTTCCCGGTTTCAATGGCGTATGTGTTCCCCAGCTGGACGGGACGCCAGTCCATCGCAGCGTTACTCATTTTTGCCAGCTGAGTGGACTGGAGCAACGTGAAATGAAGTGTTTTGCTCAAGAACACAACGCGTCGCCCGGTCCAGGAATCGAAACCACAATCTTACGATCATGGTGCTGACACCCTAACCACTAGGCCACGTGCCTCCACTATTACTTGATAGTGATTCCACGAAATTCATAGAAGCTAGAAACTAGTAAAGAAACTAATTGTTTTTGACATGCATATCAGTGGGACGGACAAACAGAGAGAGAGATGAAGACACTGCTAATTGTATTACAACATTGTCTTGCCTTTTAAGATTTTTACTTGGCACAAAATATCCTATCTGCAATTGATTGGTGAAGCCCCAGGTATGGGAGTAGCCACTTGCTCAAGGCACCGTGCAATGACATCGATTATGGATTCCTGTAGTTGCTAAGCGAACTTACTTACCACTTATGGAAACCCCCAAAATAGACTCTTCCACTATTCATATTGCGTTTGATATTTATTTTAGTTTATAAAGAGAGAATCAAACCTGGACTGCAATTATGGTTCCCCGAGAATTAACTCTTTGTTGAGGCGGCGGAGGCGGCGGCGGAGGCGGCGG
>NC_069000.1:34827962-34831137 GCF_001194135.2 Octopus bimaculoides | reverse complement strand
CGGCGTCGGCGGCGGTGGTGGTAATTCTTGGCGGCGTCGGCGGCGGTGATGACAGTGATATATGGTGCAACAGTTGAAGCTGGAAAACTTCCTGAGGAAATGTCAACTGGAAGTGAACTTTTGATGATGAAATGTTGCTGTTGTTAGGGTTGTGATAAATAGCTGTTGATGCTGTTGCTGTTGTTGTTGCCGTAAACACTTTCATTGGCAGCTAAATAGCGCAGTGATTATGATATTTGTCTTTCTGCCTGCCACCTCGTCCATCTATCTCTCCGTCCGCACGTCTGTCTGTCCGCATGTCTGTCTGTCTGTTGCCCTACCCGTCAGTCTTTCTGTCCGTCTGACTGGTGTTATCAGGCTGACTGTCTGACATGCTTCTCTCTCTCCCTCTCTCTTTCTCT
Organism: Octopus bimaculoides; assembly: GCF_001194135.2. Classification (NCBI taxonomy): domain Eukaryota; kingdom Metazoa; phylum Mollusca; class Cephalopoda; order Octopoda; family Octopodidae; genus Octopus; species Octopus bimaculoides. Next base: position 34,830,736 of record NC_069000.1, on the reverse strand, counting down.
CTCTCTCTCTCTCTCTCTGACACATGCACACGTACGCATAGCTATATACACATACACGCACACACACACACACACACGCACACACACTCGCACACGCACACATACATAGCTACACACAAACACACACATTATATGCAAAGTGGGGAAGAGAGAAGGTAGAAGAAAGACAGATAGAAGGGAGAGAAATAGGGGACAGAGAGACAGAGGAGAGACGGAGGAAGAGAGAGTAATTACATGGGTCTCCGTCGGTTTCCACGATGACTATTCATATGTTCAAAACCTGCAGCTCATTTAAATCGGCATGCATTCTACACAACACGTCTTCCCTCAATGTAATTCTGGATCAGCGTGACATAGTGTGACAAGGCTGGATCTTTATATTACAGCTACAAAATCAATTCGAAGGGATTCAGCACAGTTTCCGTCTACCCAGTTTCATTCACAAAACTAGTAAGCGACCGTTTCCAATGGTATTATGTTGTGGAATATGTGTGATCAAGAAGCACCCTTCTTAACCATTCGGTCATGCTGCATTCACGTATGGAGCGATGTAATGTATGAAATACACCTATTCAATACTTTGGGGAGGGGTTATGAGAAGCGATATGAAGTACGAGTTACTGTTGTTCATAACTTTAGAGAGGGCGTTGACTTAAGCAGCAGAGAGGAGTAGAAGTTACTGAAGGATGGTGAGAGGATATGACAGAAGGCAGGTGCAATGGTTGACAGTGTTTTAGTTACATATATAGATATACTTACGTTAGACAGACAGACAGACAGACAGGGTGGATGGGGAGTAGAAGTTACTGAAGGATGGTGAAATATGACAAAACGAGAGCAATGGTTGACAGTGTTTTAGTTACATATATAGATATACTTACGTTAGATAGATAAACAGAGAGAGAGAAAGAGAGATAGACAGACAGGCAGAGAGACAGACAGACAGGCAGATAGGCAGGCAGACAGACAGACAGGCAGATAGGCAGACAGACGGACAGATAGACGGGCAGGCAGATAGATAGATAGATAGATAGAATTGTCCGTCTGTCTAGCACACACCACAGTCACGCAGGTGAGCATACAGACATCGACAATCAAGTAATTGCTCTACATTTATATATTTAGTGTCACGCAAAGCTTTCTTACCAAATGTGAATATCTACGTGAAACTCGTAACCATAGAAACTAGGGATATTTTTTGAATTTTTTTTGAAAGAAACTTTGATTTGCAAGAGGTTTAGTGAATAGACACATCCCGAGTATTTTTAACATCTGTTTGTGTACAAAACTTTGTGAATGTTCGATAGACGCAACACAAAACATATTTATGTGTGTTTGTGGGAATTGCTTAAAGAGTGGAAAGGAGGCGACTTATACGTGTGAAAACTTTGTGTGTGTATGCATGTGCGCCTGTGCATTATATACGTGTATATACGTGTATGTGCGTGCATGCGTTCTTGTGTGTGTGTGTGTGTATGTATGTATGCATGTATATGTATAAGCAAACACGCACACACAGACATATATATATATATATATATATATATATATATATATATTGTTCAAAACGATACAAAAGAATAAAAAAATAAAAGACAGAGGCAGGTGAAGAAACAACAAAGTATAATAGTTTGACATTCAGGAAAAAATAGAAAAGTCTTTGACGTTTCGAACCTATGCTCTTCTACAGAGAGGAAAGGGAATGAGGGGAGAAATCGCGTCTTTTTGGCCTTGAGGCTATATTTTTCTCGTTTCTTATCCATTTCGTCTTTCGTCCATCATCTTAAATTTCGCCTTTCGTCCGTTGTCCTTCATCCGTTGTCCTTCGTCCATTGTCTTAAATTACATATATTCACTCTCCTATGTCCACTTCTGTATCGCTTGTTATCCATGTATTATTTGCTCTTGGTCCTATACTCTCCGCAGCTTTCACGGGCACTGCCAGCACGGGAAGATTGAATTCAGAACCACAAGGTATCAAGGCCAACTCCACAACCAAATGGCCATGCCTGATGCAGGCCTACTGGTATATCCTACTGATTGTGTATACACACACTTATGTTGATGCATAATGGTGTGTATGTGTGTGTGTTAGTGACTGACAAGACAACAGGTGTTAATTCCCTGCACTCAGCCCTGAGAGCAATGTTTATAGCAGAAACAAATTGCATAATTCTTGTTCTTTTGTCATTCATTCATTAATATTATGCCATATACTTTCCTGACACTTTTACTGTAAAGCATAAGTATATTGAATCCTAACTATCAGTTACCAGTATCACTATGCCTAATCAAAATTATCATTCATTTATATATATATATATATATATATATATATATATAACTTAATAGCATTTCAAACCATTTATTGTTCCAGCACAAGCGTGGCCATGTGATAAGAAGCTTGCTTCCCAACCACATGGTTCCAGGCTCAGTCCCACTGCATAGCACCTTTAACCCTTTCGTTACCAACCCGGCCAAAACCGCCTCTGGTTCTGTAGTACAAATGCCTTGTTTTCTTAAGTTTTGAATTAAAATCTTCCACCAAATCTTAGTCACAATTTATGTTTCTAACACTACCTTAATGATAACTAAGCTATTTTACTAAATTCTTTCTTATATTTAAAATTAATGGAAAGAAACACAGAGCATCTCAAAATAAATACGGTAACGAAAGGGTTAAGGTAGTGCTCCAGCATGGCAGCAGTCAAATGACTGAAACAAGTAAAACAATAAAAAAATAACCATAAATTTTGCAAACAAATAAAAATAAA
>NC_069000.1:34823870-34825841 GCF_001194135.2 Octopus bimaculoides | reverse complement strand
ATATATATATATATATATGTATATAAGTATATATAAGTATATATGTATATATTTTCATATATATATATATGTATATATATATATATATATATATATATTGTATGTGCGTTTGTCAGTATGTGTATGCATATATGTGCATATATTTTATTTTTTCCTGTGTGTTTCTGTCTGTGTGTATATGTGTGTGTGCATAAATATATATACATATATATTCTTGTGTATGTGTGTGTATGTATATATATATATATATTATGTATAATATCTATAAATACACATATGTATACACATACATGTACATCGGTGCACGTGTGTGTACAAGTCTGTATGCATGTGTATGTGTATTTATTTATGCTTGCATATGTGTGTGTGTATATGTGTGTTTGTATGTGTGTGGGGTAGGTGAGTGTGTGTATACGTGGGTGTGGGTGGAAGCATGTGTGCGTGCATGTGTGTGTGTACATGTTGTTAATATTTAATGGATTCTAACAAAGAACAATTTCTCACAAGTAATTCTGCAGTTGCAGCATTTCTTAGTTTACAAGAAAGAAAGAACACTACCGCCATCATCATCATCACCATCATCATCATTACCATCATCATCATCACCATCATCATCATCACCATCATCATCATCACCATCATCATCAGCCGCATTATCAGCATCATCATCATCATCATCATCACCAGCACCACCACCATCATCATCATCATCATCACCATCACCATCATCATCACCACCACCACCATCCTCCTCCTCCTCCTCCTCCTCCTCCTCATCATCATCATCATCATTTTCTTTGATGTTATTATCGCCATCCTTGTTATCATTGTCATCACTGCTGTTATACCATTACCGTTGTGGTTATCGTCACTGACGTCATCATCATCATTATCATCATCATCACCATTTGCATCACTATCAATATCATCGTTTGTTCCTAATTATCATTCATTCATTCATTCCTTCATTCATTCATCACCATCAATCATCATCATCATAATAATAATAATAATAATAATAATAATAATAATAATAATAATAATCCTTTCTACTATAAGCACAAGGCCTGAAATTTGTGGGGAGGGGCATAGTCGATTTCATCGACCCCAGTACTTGACTGCTACTTAATCTACCGACCCTGAGAGGATGAAAGACAAAGTCAACCTCAGTGGAATTTGAACTCAGAATGAAGCAGCAGACGAAATTACCACTAAGCATTTTGCCCGGCATGCTAACGAGTCAGCCAGCTCACCACTTTAATAATAATAATATAACCATTATTCTCATTCATCATCATTATCATCATCATCAACAATCACTACCACCATCATGGTCATCTATTTGGATGAAAGCAACCATAAAGTACATTACATGAACCAACAAACCAACTGCCCACCACAACCACCTCCACCACCACCACCACATACTTCCACCCCTGTTACTAACCATCAGTATACCACATCTTATTGTATTAAAGGTGTAAGTTAGTCAAATGGACCAAGTTTTTGTCTTCTGTTGTTTTTTGGGTTGTTTTTTTTTTTCTTGTTTGCTTTTTTAGCTGGCATGGCTGTGTGGTTAAGAAGCTTGCTTTGCAACCATGAGGTTTTGAGTTCAATCCTACTCAGGAGTGAATTTGATGGACAGAAACTGTGTGCTAACAAGGCGGCGAGCTGGCAGAAACGTTAGCACGCCGGGCGAAATGCTTAGCGGTATTTTGTCTGCTGTTACGTTCTGAGTTCAAATTCTGCCAAGGTCAACTTTGCCTTTCATCCTTTCGGGGTCGATTGAATAAGTACCAGTTATGCACTGGGGTCAATGTAATCGACTAGTTCCCTTTGTCTGTCCTTGTTTGTCCCCTCTATGTTTAGCCCCTTATGGCCAATAAAGAAATAAGAAGCTGTGTGGTAACTTGATATCTAAGTATGTATGTGTGTGAGCCCATCAATACCACCACCACCAATACCACGACC
>NC_069000.1:34816723-34822925 GCF_001194135.2 Octopus bimaculoides | reverse complement strand
TGCTAGGCAAGTAAATAATGCATTCATTGATACCAGATTATACAATTGATAAGTTACTGATGAATGAAGCCTGTTGTTGTTTTATAGTGAGAAGATATACAGGCTTTGTAGGAGGAGACCCAGGAGAGGAGTATGTGTGGGGGGTGGGGGGCGTGCGTATGTGTGTGGGGAATGTGGGTGTATTAGGTGCAGGCATGGCTCTATGGTAGGAAGTGGGCTTCTCAAGCACATCCTCCTTGGTTCAGTCCACTGTACGGCACCTTGGAACAAGAGTCTTCTACAACCCACTGACAAGGCTTTGGTTGGCCTGGATCTATATATATCTGTAATATAATATGTGACAATTATTTGGTTGCCATAATGTGTATATATAAGGAGCACTCTGTTGGTTACAACGACGAGGGTCCCAGCTGATCCGATCAAAGGAACAGCCTGCTCGTGAAATTAACGTGCAAGTGACTGAGCAATTCACAGAAACGTGTACCTCCAATGTAGTTCTCAGCATGACACAGAGTGTGACAAGGCCAGCACTTTGAAATACAGGTACTACTCATTTTCGCCACATGAGTGGACTGGAGCAACGTGAAATAAAGTGTCTTGCTCAATGATACAACGCGTCACCGGGAATTGAACTCACGGCCTTACGATTGTGAGCCGAATGCCCTAACCACAAGTCATGCGCCTTCACACACACACACACACACACACACACACATACATGTGTGTGTGTGTGATCAGCCTCATCATCATCATCATTTAACGTCCATTGTCCATGCTGGCATGGGCTGGACAGATTAATTAGGACTGGTAAGCTGAGGGCTGCACCAGACTCCAGTGTGGTCTGGCATGTTTTCCACAGCTGGGTGCCCTTCCTAAAGCCAACCACTCCGATAATGTAATGGGTGCTTTTACGTGCCACCAGCACGGGTGCCATTTTCATGACACCAGTATCTGCCACGACTACAATTTCACTTGACTTGATGAGTCTCCTTTTCAAGCCTGGCACACCTCCAAGGGTCTTGGTCATTTGTCATAGCCTCTGTAAGGCCCAACACTTGAAAAGTGCTTTTTACGTGCCACCAGCACAAGTGCAAGTTACACGACACCACCATTGGCCACATTACCTCCATGAGGCCCAACGCTCAAATGGTACTTTTTATGTGCCACCAGCATAGGTGCCAGTTATGTGACACCAGCTTCGGTTATGACTATGAATGACTAATGATGAAGCACGCTGGCATATCGCCAAAGCCCATGGTCACTTGGCCTCCATGAGGTCCAACGTTTGAAGATCATGCTACACCACCTCGTTCCATGTCTACCTCTACCACAGTTTCCCTCCACAGTTAGAGATCGGAACTTCTTTAAACAGCTGTCCTCATCCATATGCATCATATGACCATACCTATGCAGTCATATATGTCTGTATATATAGGTCTCGGTTATGCGAGCAGAGTCCTTTGTTTCCAGTCTTCCACAAAAACATGTCTGGTCATAGGGACTGTTGTGTTACTTGGAAACAGGTGAGGGTTGGTGACAGGAAGGGCGTCCAGCTTTAGAAAAATGCACCGCAACAAAATTCTGTCCGACTCATGTGACCATGGAAAAGCAGACATTATATGATGAGGATGATGATGATAATGACGGCGATGTTGATGATGATGATGTGGAGGAGGAGGAGGAGGATGATGGGAGGATGATGATGACGACGACAATGATGACAATGACAACAATGAGGAGGAGGATAACGATGAAAATGACAATAATGATGCTGATGATGATGACAATGGCAGCAATAGTGATGACAATGAGGAGGAGGAAGAGGAGGGAAGAGGTGGACGATGAAGTTGACGATGATGATGATGTTGATGACAACAATGACAATGATGACAATGACACTGATGATGATGATGAGGAGGAGGAGGAGGAGGAGGAGGATGTTGACGATGACGACAACAGTGACAACAACAATGACGATGACCATGATGATGATCATCATCATTAACATGATCACAATGTGCTTATGTGTATGTGGGTATATATTTGTAAATCTGTATTTGCCAATCAATGAGTCTGCATGGGTGATGGTAGTGTGTGTGTATGTGTGTGGTTGTACGTCTGCCCATCAATAGATTTGTACGTACAATATATAAGTCTGTGCGTGCATACATGCCTGTTTTCCGTGTGTGTGTGTGTGTATGTGTTTATAGTGTGTGTGTATGTGTACAATACGTGTACATTTGTAGTTATGCGTGTAGCTATTATGCCTGTATTAGTATATGCGCATATGTTGTAGTCTGTATATTTGTGAATTTTCTTTTGTCAATTTATGTTCATGCATGTGTGATGTCTGTGTTTGTGTATGTGTGTGTATGTGGATACATACATATTGGCTATAATCATGTATGTGTGTATATGTGCATATATTCTATATGTTTGGGTATATATTCTTTGTGTGTGTGTATGTGTATGTGTGTGTATATATTTAGAATATGGTTTATAGATCAGAGACAGGTATTCTCTGTATAGAATACGCTTCATAGTGCTCAAGGGGGTTAAATTTGATCAGGTAAAGGAGTAAATGTAAGGAGAAACAAGTTAGGCAAGTCGATAAACAAAAAATATTAAATATGTTTACTGTAAAGCCTCGAGTATAGTCCGCCCTTGAGTATAATACGCAGGGGATTTTTAGGGGGCTGTACCTCTGAAAAACCTAAACCTTGTGTATAATATACACTCCTTCTCTAACTTGAGTCAAGGAGGCCTATATAACATCCTTGCTTTGTAAACGTATATACGGTAACGTCCTTTATTATTATTGTATATATAACATAATGCAAACGTGTAGCTTTATTGTGCACTTTGTTTGCAGAATAAATAAAGAAATAACAGTAATAACGTCAGTGAAAAATAAATAATAAGTAAATTGCCTTTACATATTTATCACTTAGAAAATTTTGCTTAGAAAATATTTTTCATTTTTAACCTCGTATATAGTACGCACTAGAAATTTTGACCTTCAAATTTTTGGAAAAAATGCGGATTATACTCGAGGATTTACGGTAATACAAAAATGTACACCTAAGGTAAGTATCTTCTACTATAGCCTCAGGCCAACCAAAGAGTGGATTTGGTAGACAGAAACTGACAGAAGCCCATCGTATATGTGTGTGTGTGTGTGTCTGTGTTTGTCCCCCTGCCATTGCTTGACAATCAATGCTGGTGTGCTTATGTCCCTGTAACTTAGTGGTTCAGCAAAAATAGACTGATAGAATAAGTACTAGGCGTACAAGGAATAAGTCCTCAGGTCGATTTGCTCAACTAAAGGTGGTGCTCCAGCATGGCCGTAGTCAAATGACTGAAACAAGTAAAAGGATAAAAGGATATGTTTACACGGAATAGAAATGATATCAGGAATTAAAGTGCCAAATAAGAGTTTTACGAGTTCAACAGCTGTTTCTAGGGGCTTGATGGTTCAAAATAATGATTGTAAATTGATTGTCATTGGATAACATCAGCTTCCATCTTCAGGGAGGAATTTTACATTTGAGGTGTTGACAGAATGGAGTTTAAAGATGGACATTCTGTCAACACCTCAAATGTAAAATGTTCTGGTAGATTGCTCTAAATATTGGTTTCAAATTTTGGCACAAGGCCAGTAATTTCAGGGAAGGGGACTAAGTCAATTACATTAACCCCAGTTCTCAAATGCTGTTTGTTTTATTGACCTTGAAAGCTTGAAAGGTAAAGTCAACCATCAACACCACCTCAGATATTGATTTCAAATTTTGGTGCTGGACAAGCAGTTTCATTTGGGCAGGGACAATCAATTACATCGACCCAGTGCACAACTGGTACTTATTTTATTACTCCCCTGAAAGGATGAATGACAAAGCCAGCCTTGGCAGAATTTGAACTCAGAACATAAAGAAAGACAAAAAATGCTGCTAAGTATTTTGCCCACCCCAGAGATAACAATTCATTCAACCAGCTCACTGCCCCAGATTGCATTAAATATTGTATGTTTTAATGCAATAAAACTTCTTTTCTTTTTTTCTGAATCTGTACTGTTGAAGATGGTGTGCATCCAGTATTCCTATGCATCTTTTATGCTATCATACACAGGACTTTGTTCAGAATATCAAAACAAGTATTAATGATATTTTTAGATAGCTTATCTGGGCCGGATATGGCTGGCTTAAATACTAAAGGGTTAAAGTGCTGTTTTGTATATATATCTAGGTCGATGCTGTTGCTATATACACATATTGATATTTTTTTATGACATCAGAGTACTATTCATGTATCTAGTTCAGTATTGTTGATACGTGCACGCACGCACACACACACACATGAACACACACACATACAGACACAGACACACACACACACATATACAGACACAGATACACATGCACACACACACACACATACGTACACAGACACAGACATACACATACGGACACAGACACACATGCACACTCACACATACGTACACAGACATAGGCACACACACACATAGACACACATTACATACACACACACACACACACACACATGTGAACAATCATCCAAGACAATATTAGAGAACAGTTTACATATCTAGGTTAGGGATGTTGCTATACACACACACACACACACACACACGCACGCACGCACACACACATTCATACACACATGCATACAGGCACTCATATGCATACACACACACACACACACACAAACATCCTTGACCACATTAGAGTGCTGTTCAGACATCTAGTTCAGTGCTGTTACTATGCAAACACACACACACACACACACATCAGATAGTTAATTGATCAAGTAATAAGAGTACTAGATATAAATGTTTCATAGTGTCTATTCCAACCCACTACACTTTGGGTTCAAACCCTGCCAAAGTCAGCTTCCAACATTTTTTTATTTTAATGGGGGGGATGACGCGTGTCAATAAAAATGTGCCACCTCTGGGTGACAGACTATTAGGAGATTGGGTGAGAAATCTTGCAATATCCATTCTAACTCTGCATTTTGGCAGTAATGTCTACAACAGTGAAAGGTAAACTGCAGATCATAGGGGCTTTCTGAATGGCACAACTAACAAAAAAAGAGTGACCTTGAATTTTTTTTAGTAATGTGATCCACCTGATGATCAACCATGTCTCATGTGGCCCATTTCTTGCAAAAGAATGCTTATGCTAAGTCTACAACAACCCTGGTGCCAAACTATGTATGTACATGTGTCTTTGTGTTTTTTGTCCCCCCCCCTACACCTCGCCAACTGGGGTTGGTTTGGTTATGTCCCTCTAACTTAGCGGTTCAATAAAAGAGACCAATAGTGTAAGTACTATATTTTAAAATCAGTTACAGGGTTTGATTTGTTCAACTAAAACCCTTAAAGGTAGTGCCCAGCTGCAGTCCAATGAGTGAAACAAATAAAAGATTAAAAAACATAAAAGTTGCTGTCTTAAAAAAGACTGCTTTGGGTAACGTAGTATGACAGGATGGTCATGGCTAGAATGCAGTTAGTATTGTAGTTAACTCGATAAAAAGTTATTTGGGGTTAAACAACCCACAACTACTTCAAAATATATATATTAGCAACAGAGGCAGTATTAATACAGAGAAGCGGTATTTATTCCCACTTAAATGGATGTTCTGTTAGAACAAGCTATACTGTGGTAGATACCATGAGAGAAAGTCTCATATTGGCTCTTGGTGGAAAATGCATGGTTGTTTATATTGCTAGTGGGGAAATAAATTGATGGTGATGATGATGATGACAATTTATGTCATGAAAATTTTAAAACTTTGGGAGAACATGAAATCATTTTTCTTTCCTTTCAACTGTAGAACTTGAAGCACATAATGCTATAAATGATAGTATGTAAATACTGGATTTAAAATCACTTTGGGATTAAAAAAAAAAAAACTGAAGGCTACCTTTGACTTTCTCTATCCAAAAAAAGGGGTTTTTTCAACTCAGTATTTACATGTTACTGTCTATAGCATTATGTGCTTCGAGCACTACAGTCGATAAAATAATAATGATGTTTTCTGATTTAGGCACAAGGCCAATCATTTTGACTGGCTGGTATTTTATTTTATCAGCCCTAGAGGGGTAAAAGGTAAAGTTGATCTCAGAGGAATCTGAACTCAAAACATAATGAGATTTTAAAAACTCTCCAATTATTCTTATCCA
>NC_069000.1:34811120-34814734 GCF_001194135.2 Octopus bimaculoides | reverse complement strand
ATATATATATATATATATATATACATATATATGAGACAGTATTCTACACAGTTTCCATCTATCAAATTCACTAACAAGGCATTGATCAGCTTGGGGCTTTAGTAGGTGACACTTTCCCAAGGTGCCATACAGTGGCACTGAATCCAGAGACATGTGGTTGCAAAGTGAGATTCTCAACCACACACCCATGCCCACACACATGCACATACTCACACTTAAACACACACACACATATAAATATGGAATGGCCATGAGCGGAATGTCTTTGATCATGGGTCTGGCACAATCTGGACTGTCCTAGTGTTAAACAACAACAACAATAAAAGCAAAAAATACAAAATAAAGCCAACAACAACAAAAGTAACAAAAGAGAGCAATATGACTTTCTGCAAGTATTTGGGACAGATACAAACATGTAGCAATTTGGGGCTGGAGTGCTACATGAGATTGCACTATTACATATGATCATATGTAAATAAAGCAATCATAAGCTGGAATTACTACATGTAGTTGCATGAAGGTAAATGGCTCAAATATTGCATGACATCACATGTAGGGGACACAATCTTTAGATTGGAAATCACATGGAATCACATGTAGATGAAAAGCCACCATGAGATGAAGTATTATAATGTCACATGAAGGTGACACAATCTATAGCTAAGTACTACATTAGGCCACATGCAGGGGATACAATTTTAAGTTGGAATACTAGATGTGGTTACAGGTAGGTAAGGTATTCTTAAGTTAGAATGATACATGAGAAGCTATATTGCTGAAGCAGTTTTGAACTACTGAGGCCACATGTAAATGAAATAGTATTACATGAGGTCACTCATGTAACAGAATCAGTTTGGGGTTGGAGTTCTACATGAAAATTCATGTAGATGAAGGTGTAATAGACTGGAATACTATATGATGTCACATGTAGGTAAAACAATCTTAGAATTAAATTCTATATGAGATATGATATTGGCAAAAATGATTTCCTGATCAAGTGCTACATAATTTCACATGTAGCTGAAGTTTATGAGTGAAAACAATCTTAGGATGGAGTACTACATGAGGTCACATGTAGCTGATGCACATTGTGAAAACAACATGAGTACTACATGAGTTAACATGTTGATGAAGCATACAGATGAAAACAATCTAGGATGGATTACTACATGAGGTCATATAAATTAAACTGCTGTGAGAGAGTACCATATGGTTACTGTTTTTGTTGTTAACTGAGCAGACCTGTGATCAAAAGGATAGCCAGCCATGACCATCCTATCTGACCTAAGGTGACAAACTGGTAGAAATCATAAGCATGTTAAACAAAATGCTTAGTAGCATTTCTTCTAACTCTCCTTATTCAAACCAGCCATGGCCATCCCATCTGTTTTGTCTAAGCCCAAATTATCCAATGTGTCCTTCCTTTTTGAAGATGCTAAGGTGTGATATAAGATTGATTTGGTTGCTATTGAGCGACCACACTAAGGCTTTTCCATGTATTCAACCATAGGATGGCATACATGTGGTCACATGTAGTGAAGTAGCCATCACAAATCTGACCAATTTAGCCTCCGATAACCAATGATTGAAGGTGGCAAACTGGCAGAAATCATAAGTGTGTTAAGCAAAATATTTAGCAGCATTTCTTCTAGCTCTCCATATTCTGAGTTCAAATCCCACTGAGGTCACTTTTGCCTTTAATTTTTCCTGGGGCAGTCAATAAAATAAAGTACTGGTCAAGTACTGGAGTCAATGAAATCTACAGGATCTCTCTCCTCAAAATTGCTGGTTTTGAACCTTGTAACAGATTGGCATCCTGTTCAAGGGAATTGCTATGATTTCGGTCCCTTAAATGCCATGGAAACCTGGCAAACAACCTAATGAATCCTAGCACACAAGAAGTGAAAAACACAAACTCACCTGAGCTGCTATGTCCTCTCTCTGTTTGCTCTACCACCACTACAATGGCTCGTTCTCATTCTCCCCTCAAATAGCAAACCATGAGCCATCCATGCAAGGGTGGTGAGCTGGCAGAAACGTTAGAATGCCAGGCGAAATGCTTAGCAGTATTTCATTTCTCTTTACGTCCTGAGTTCAAATTCTTATTTCTTTATTGCCCTCAAGGAGCTAAACATAGAGAGACCAAACAAGGACAGACAAACGGATTAAGTCAATTACATCGACCCCAGTGCGTAACTGGTACTTAATTTATCGACCCCTAAAGGATGAAAGGCAAAGTCGACCTCGGTGGAATTTGAACTCAGAACATAGCGGCAGACGAAATACCGCTAAGCATTTCACCCCGGCATGCTAACGTTTCTGCCAGCTCACTGCCTGAGTTCAAATTCTGCCAAGGTCAACTTTGCCTTTCATCCTTTTGGGGGTCGATAAATTAAGTACCAGTTGCATACTGGGGTCGATCTAATTGACTGGCCCCTTCCCCAAAAATTTCAGGCCTTGTACCTAGAGTAGAAATGAGCTATCCATGCATAAGCTTACACACCCAATCAGTCTCTCTTACTTTTTCTTGTTCTCATCAAAACCATGAGCTAAAACATACAACCAATCATTCCTCCCCCTCTACTATCACCAAATAGCATCCCATTGTAACTCTCATATTACTTTCATTATCTTTATCTTTTATCTGTTATCTTTTACTTGTTTCAGTCATTGGATTTTGGCCATGCTGGAGCACTGCCTCGAAGGGTTTTGGTCGAACAAATGGACCCCCAACAGTAAGTGGGTTTTTCTTTTGATGTCTAATACTTATTCTATTGGTCTCTTTTGCCCAAAGCACTAAGTTATGGGGATATAAACAAACCAACACCAGTTATCAAGCAGTGGCAAGAGATGAATACAGATACAAAGACACACACACACACATACACACACAGATAGACAGATAAATAAATGGATATATATATATATATAGATAGATAGATAGATAGATAGATAGATAGATAGATAGATAGATAGATAAACAGACAGATAGACAGACAGACAGACAGTCAGGCAGACAGGCAGGCAGATAGATAGACAGACAGACTGGTAGACTGATAGAGAGATAGATAGACAAACAGACAGACAGGCAGATAGACAGCTAGATAGATAGCTAGCTAGCTAGCTAGATAGATAGATAGATAGAAAGATAGACGTATGACAGGCTTCAAAACAAGTTTCCCTCTACCAAATTCATTCTCAAGGCATTGGTAAGCCTGGTTGGGCTATGAGTCTATTGCAGAGGATATTCGCCCAAGGTGTCACACAGTGGGATTGAACCCAAAACCACATGGCTACAAAGCAAACTTCTTAACCCCACAGCCATATACACACACACACACACAATGTTCAGTGGAATTATCAATCCTCATTTTTTTTCCTCTCTTAATTGCACAAGAAAAATAAATGGCAACACAAAGAACCAAGAACACAGAGCAAAATTCCAAACAGTATTTTTTTCCTCGTAGTTCCAATGTTCTCAACAAGAGAATTCCACCCCAGCCCATCCCCACCATCCTCTGTCCTCTCCTCCACTATGCAAAACCCTCCTCAACCCTACCCCCCCCCACACCTATTTCGTTCCCCTCTCTCCGGAACCACCTCACCTCCATCCC
>NC_069000.1:34809573-34810461 GCF_001194135.2 Octopus bimaculoides | reverse complement strand
ATATATATATATATATATATATATATATATATACATATACATGACGGGCTTCTTTCAGTTTACGTCTACCAAATCCACTCACAAGGCTTTGGTCAACCCGAGGCTATAGTAGAAGACACTTGTCCAAGGTGCCACGCACTGGGAATGAACCTGGAACCATGTGGTTGGTAAGCAAGCTACTTACCACACAGCCACTATATATATATATATATATATATATAATCATCATCATCATCATCATCAGTCATCTGTTTTCCATGGTGGCATGGGTTAGATGGTTTGTATGGGGATGGTAAGCCAGATAGCTGCACCAGGCTCCAATTTGTTTTGGCTTGGTTTCTACTGCTGGATGCTTGTCCTAATGCAACCACTCCACAGAGTGTATAAGGGCGCTTTTAACATATCACTGGCACATAAGAAAGCAAAAAAAACAAACGTTAGAACCTGCATAAGAAATATATTAGCTTGATGCTCAGTGAAAGGAGAGAGTTTGACATTTTGAGCATAGCTCTTCATCGGAAAGGAGACAGGGGAAAGTCCAAGAATGGAGAAGAAATCGCCAACAGAATACATGTCTTTTTGGCACACTTTTGTAAACAGAAACTGTGTACAATATATATGAATATATAAATGTAGAATATATATGCGCGTGTGTGTGTACACACACATATATTCTACACAGTTTATGTTTACCAAAGTCACTCACAGGGCACTGATTAGTCTGTCTGAGGTTATAGCAGTAGATAATATTTGCCCAAGGTGCCACATAGTGGAACCAAACTCAAAAACACATGGTTGCTAAGCAAGGGTCTTAACCACAAAGCTATGCATGCACCTACCACATATAAATACATACATAGATCTACATATGTGTATATATATATATAT
>NC_069000.1:34806781-34808739 GCF_001194135.2 Octopus bimaculoides | reverse complement strand
ATATATATATATATATATATATATATATATATATATATATATACACGCAGATGTATATGTATGCAAGTACACATAAACAAAGCAACAACCCCACCCAACAAATCCAGACAAAAAAACATCTAAGCAAATCGATATCATCATCATCATCATCATCATCATCATCTTCACCATCAAAATTTTCACCACCACCACCACCATCACCACCATCCTTACCATCACCATCATCATTACCATCATCATTATATCATACAGACATTTTAACTTTTTAAAACATACCACTCTCTTTATCTATCATTATGATATATATATACATATATATATACATACATTTGTGTGCATGTCTGTGTGCGTGTGTGTTTTTGTGCATGTATGTACATGTGTGTGTGTGCATTCTTGTATGTTTGACTGTGTGTGTGAGCACAATGTGTGTTTGTGTGTGTGCTGGGAAAATGTGGCATGTGAGTGTGTGTACATGTAATGAATTCTACAACAAAAGATGGTCATAGATATGGAGTAAACTTTATCTCCAAAAAAAAAAAGAGATTGCTTTCCATGAAAATACAGGAAATAAATCTCTGCCAATTTTGAAAAGTAAATTTTTGTGAAAATGATTTTAGCACATATTTTTCAAAATAACTTTAATAGCTCCTATAAATTACATGCATACACACACACACACAAGCACACAAACACGCATAAATACATATATATATATATATATATATATATATGTGTGTGTATACATGGATATGTATGTGTATATATATCCATCTATCTATTAATCTATCTTTATATGCGTGTGTGAGCGTGTGTGTGTATGTATGTGTGAGTGTGTGCGTATCCATCTATCTATCTATCTATCTTTAAATATAAATGGCACCCATGTTCGTGGCATGTAAAAGCATCCATTACACTCTCAGAGTGGTTGGCATTAGGAAGGGCATCCAGCCATAGAAAACCACACCAAATCAGACAGGAGTGCGGTGCAGCCTTCCAGCTTATCACTTACCAGCCTTGGTCAAACCATCCAACCCATGCCAGCATGGTCAACGGACGTTAAATGATGATGATGATGATGATGATGATGATGATGATGATGATGATGATATATATATATATATATGGATGGATGGATGTGTATAGCTGAAACTGATGGTAAGAAGTTTGCTTCCCAATTATATGGTTTCAGGTTCAGTCTTGCTGTATGGGACCTTGGACAAGTGTCTTCTATTATAGCCCCAGGCTGACCTAAGCCTTGTGAATGGATTTGGCAGATGGAAACTAAAAGAAGCCCATTGTATATTTGTGTGTATGTGTGTGTTTTTGTGCCTCTGTATGTGTATGTGTGTGCGTGTTATTATCTCCTCTCCTTGACATCCCATGACGGGTGAAAGCGAGTGTAACTGTCCTTCAAGGAGTGTCCTTTGTTTCCAATCTTCTGAGGTTTGTCAGGTGACGGGAAAATATTACCTTACTTGGAAACAGGTGAGAGTTGACAACAGGAAGAACATCAGGTACGCATGCACACATGCACGTGCACACACACACACATACAATGGGCGTCCATGCAGTTCTTCTTTACCAAATTCATTCACAATGCATTGTTCCACCCAGAGCTAAAGTAGGAAGATACTGCTGTTTGAACCTTAAACCCTGTGATTGAAAAGCAAGCTTCTTACCTACACAGCCATACCGGAATTATCCAAAGTATACTCTTTTACTTGTTTCAGTCATTTGACTGTGGCCATGCTGGAGCACCGCCTTTAGTCGAACAAATCGACCCCAGGACTTATTCTTTGTAAGCCTAGTACTTATTCTATCGGCCTCTTTTGTCGAACCGCTAAGTTACGGGGACGTAAACACACCAGCATCGGTTGTCAAGCGATGTTGGGGGGACAAACACAGACACACAAACACACACACACACAAACACACACACACACAAACACACACACACA
>NC_069000.1:34805265-34805771 GCF_001194135.2 Octopus bimaculoides | reverse complement strand
TATATATATGTATATATATATATATATATACAGGTGTGGCTGTGTGGTAGGAAATTTGTTTCTCAACCGCATGATTCTGGATTCAATCCTGTTGTCTGGCACCTTGGCAAGCGTCTTTTACTATAGTACCAAAGCCTTGTGACTGGATTTGGTAGACAGAAACTGAAAGAAGCTGAGATTGGTTAATAGAGACAGGCCAATTCTCTTGCAAGACAATTCTCGGTTACATACTGCCAAAGAACGCTACTCAAGTTATAGGAACTGAACTTGGAAGTACTCTGTCATCCACCATATTCACCAAACCTTGCATCAACTGACCATCATGTTTTCCAGGTATTAGAGAACTTTTTACAAGGAAAAAACTTCAGATCTGAAGAAGATGCAAAAACAGCCTTTCATGATTTCATCACCTCTTGCTCTCCAGAATTCTTCACTGCTGGCATTAATAAGCTACCAATAAAATGGCAAAATTGTGTTGCTAATTTAGGTGTATACTTTAATTAACT
>NC_069000.1:34804160-34805255 GCF_001194135.2 Octopus bimaculoides | reverse complement strand
AACAGAGGAAAGTCCAATAGAAAAGGAAGGCAGAGGGAAAAAAATCGCCAATGATTCACATATGGTTACACACACACACACACACACACACACATATATATACATACATATAAGGTATATATAAATAGGTGCAGACGTGGCTGTGTGGTAAGAAGCTTGCTTCCCAACAACACGGTTCCAAGTTCAGTTCCACTACGTGGCACTTTGTGCAAGTGTCTTCTACTATAGCCTTGGGCCGACCAAAGTCTTGTGAGTGGATTTGGTGGATGGAAGCTGAAAGAAACCTGTCGTGTGTGTGTGTGTCTCTATTTGTCCTCCCCACCATCACTTGACAACTGATGCTGGTGTGTTTAGATTCCTGTAACTTAGCAGTTCAGCAAAAGAGACCAATAGTATAAATACTACTCTTACAAAGAATAAGTTCTGGGGTCAATTTCTTCAACTAAAATCCTTTAAGGCAGTACTCCAGCATGACCACAGTCAAATGACTGAAAAGAGTAAAAGAATAAAAGAAAATATATACATACATACATATATATACATATATATAGTAATGATAATAATAACCCTTGGATAATAGAATATGAGCTTTTATATACATATTCAAAACGTTTCCTGTAATGCACAATGCACAACAGGCACTACTCTAAAAGTAATGCTGACAGACTCTACCTACCAAAAATGGAAGGAAGCAGAAGATATCATTAGTACTACAATACTGGAGATAAAAATTATGCTGTATGTCATGAAGAAAGAATACTGTTTTGGACCAGAAATATCTAAAATATCACTGAAACAATAAGAGAATTTGAGAACAGAAGGGAAAATAACTGGATGAATAGCTAGAAAGAGAGGAAATTGCATGGTGGCCAATTCGTGCAACAAACTGAGGATTTGGGTTGTCGTGGACATGTGGAAACCCGAAACAGGAATTTGAATTACTAATTTTAGAGGCTCAGGAACAGAATGAAGTTCATCAGAATGAAGTTCACAAAGACAAAGATTGATAAAATTTAATCAAAGAGCAAATCTGTAGTGAAATCTTATGTGATTGCAGTAAGCTAACACAAGAAGAGTATAAATGCAAATCTTGAC
>NC_069000.1:34802305-34803873 GCF_001194135.2 Octopus bimaculoides | reverse complement strand
TATATATATATATATATTTATCTATCTATCTATCTATTTATCAATTTATCTACCAGGCTGTTTGGCTTTTTAGCTGGCTGGCTGTCTTTCTGGCTGTCTGCTTGTCTATCTAAATCAATTTCTCTGTCTTTCTAACAATCTATCTATCTATCTATCTATCTATCTATCTATCTATCTATCTAACTATCTATCTATCTATCTGTCTATCTATCTATCTATCTATTTATCAATCTATCTACCTGGCTGTCTCTCTGTCTGTTTATCTATCTATCTATCTATCTATCTATCTATCTATTTAACTAAGTATCTATCAACCTATCTATCTATCTATCTATCAAATCAACAGCTCATAAGTAAAAAAGTGTAGGAGCTTCTAATGTAGGTAATACATCTAAGTACTCAATGCAAAACAGCAAAGGTTCTTTTTGTCTGCCAACACACCCTGCTCTCTTGAAAGAATAAGGAATAGATCCACATTGTTTTCGTTTTGTTTTGTTTGTTTTATGGTCTCTAGATCTTCATCTCATCCACCCCCAAAACCCACCCCGTTTCCTATACACACAATAAAAACAAGATGGCCCATTGATAATCATAACACTAACTAAAGGATTCTTTTGATCAGCTGTTTCCGTATCATAATTGTACTGAAGCAACCCAACGACAACAGCAACTAATGCTGCTGCTGCTGTTATTACAACTACTTCTACTACTACTACTTCCACTACTGCTGCTGCTGCTTCTACTACTACTACTACTACTATCAACATCTACTACTACTACTACTACCACTACAACCAATATCACAACTGTTGCTGCTGCTGCTGCTACTACTACTACTACTACTACTACTACTACTACTACTACTATTACTTCCACTACCATGAATACCACTACAACCAACACCACTACTGTTGCTGCTGCTACTACTATAACTACTACTACTACTACTACTACTACTACTACTACTACTGATGCTGCTGCTGTTACCACCAGCACAACTACCATATGGTTACTACTACTACTACTACTACTACTAAAATACTACTACGACGACTACTGCTGCTGCTATTACCCCCCACCACCACTACCATACATTACTACTACTAACTACTACTATGACTACTATTATTACTACTACTACTACTACTACTACTGCTGCTACTACTACTACTATGACTATGACTACTTCCAATACCACCACTACTACTGATGCTGCAAATGCTGCTACTGCTGCTGCTACTACTACTACTACTACTACTACTGCTACTGCTGCTGCTACTACTACTACTACTACTACTACTACTGCTACTGCTGCTGCTACTGCTACTGGGAAGTACCTGATACAAGTTGGAGTTAGTTTGTTTTTGCTGAATCATCATCATCATCATCATCGTTTAACGTCCGCTTTCCATGCTAGCATGGGTTGGACGATTTGACTGAGGACTGGTGAAACCGGATGGCAACACCAGGCTCCAGTCTGATTTGGCAGAGTTTCTACAGCTGGATGCCCTTCCTAACGCCAACCACTCAGAGAGTGTAGTGGGTGCTTTTACGTGTCACCGGCATGA
>NC_069000.1:34800687-34802295 GCF_001194135.2 Octopus bimaculoides | reverse complement strand
GTGTATTTTACATGCCACCTGCACAAGAACCAGTCCAGGGGCACTGGCAACGATCTTACTTGGCTTGCCGGGTCTTCTCACGCACAGCCCATTTCCAAAGGTCTCGGTCCGTAGTCATCGCCTCGGTGAGGCCCAATGTACGAAGGTCTTGCCTCACCACCTCAGCCCAGGTCTTCCTGGGCCTACCTCTTCCACGGGTTCCCTCAACTGTTAGGGTGTGGCACTTTTTCATGCAGCTATCCTCCTCCATTCTCACCACATGTCCATACCAGCGCAATCGTCTCTCTTGCACACCACAACTGATGCTTCTAATGTTCAGCTTTTCTCTCAAGATACTTAGTGGAAACCCATTTACAATAACAGTCTGTTAAGTGCAGTGTTTTTTCAGAAAAACCTATTTTTAATGACAAACTCCCACACACCACATATCTGATTAGTAAAATGGGTGCCAGCAGCAACAACAACAACAACAGCAATAACAAAACATCATCATCATCATCATCATCATCATTTAACGTCCACTTTCCATGTTGGCATGGGTTAGACGGTTTGACTGGAACTGTTAAGCCAGATGGCTACACCAGGTTCCAGTCTGATTTGGCATGGTTTCTGCAGCTGGATGTCCTTCCTAACGCCAACCACTCCGAGAGTGTTGTGGGTGCTTTTTACATATGCTACTGGCACAGGTGTGATGATTACAATTCCGTGGGTGCCATTTACATAACACTGGCAACAGCCATGACTATGATTTCACTTAGCTTGACAATCTTCATTATTTACATTATTTAGATTTGACAGACCTGGGTTCGAAATTTCCCCCAAGACACCTGATGAAGGCTGGAGGGTATATCAGCCGAAACATTGTTTTAACAACAAGCAAGATGAGGACAAATATCTGTCAAATGTAAATAGTGTAAATAATGTATATAATTCCTCATCTCTTAAATATAGAACTTGACAATCTTCTCAAGCACATCATATCGCAAAAGGTCTCAGCCATTTGTCATTTGAAGATCATGCTACTGGCAATGGCCAACAAAAACTTGTCTTATTACTCTGACATGTCATCACAATTTATACCATTTTCTGGTTCCAATACACCCTTCCTCTCTTGTAAAATATGAATAGTCCTGTGCCTTCTCTACTGCAAGGAATCCTGTCCTGCTCTGGCCCTTTTCTTTCATACATTATCCCTTTCTACTCCCTATTCTCTGAGCATAAATCTCCAATTCTTCACCCAGGGTTCATAGTCTTGCAAGCCGTATGGCAACCTCACTGGTGCTGATGGCACATGAAAGAACAACCCAACAACCCAGTACATGCTGTGTTGTAGTTGGCCATAAGGAAGGGCATCCAAGCCATGGAGAGAAAAAAAACCCTAGGAGCATGGGGCAGACTTTGGATCCATGAGATCTTGTCAAACCATTCAACTCATGCCAGCATGGAAGATGAACGTTAAAAGATGATGAGGATGGTGGTGGTGGTGGTGGTGGTGGTGCTGCTGCTGCTGCTGGTACTGGTGGTAGTGCTGCAAGTGCTGCTGGTGGAAGAGGGGGGAGGGAAGGGAAGGAGGAGAAGGAGGAGGAAGGGGAGGAGAAGGAGGAGGAA
>NC_069000.1:34785994-34796213 GCF_001194135.2 Octopus bimaculoides | reverse complement strand
TAGTTAGTTAGTTAGTTAGTTAGTTAGTTAGTTAGTTAGTTAGTTAGTTAGTTAGTTAGTTAGTTAGTTAGTTAGTTAGTTAGTTAGTTAGTTAGTTAGTTAGTTAGTTAGTTAGATAGATAGATAGATAGATAGATAGATAGATAGATAGATAGATAGATAGATAGATAGATAGGGTGATAAATTGAATATTATTGATGTCACATACCTAATGCGTGTGTTTTGTTTAATCCTTTGGTGTTCAGATTATTTCATTAAATTTCATGTTTATTTATTCTGAGAGGAATGGAGCAATGCAAATTAAAATATCTTGCTCAAGGACATAATGTGCAGCCAGGAATTGAACTCATGACTTTATGATCATGAGCTGAATACACTAAACACTAAGCCATACATTTCACTTACACACACACACACACACATATATATTTAGTTAGTGGTTTAAAAATAATGTGTAGTACTATTTCATTCTTTTTAGGAATCTTCAGCATGATTTAACATGCAAATTAGTAAATAAGATACATTACAATGAGAGGCATTATATAATAATTAAAAGTGAAGTTGGTTAAAGCAAAAGCACCCTAAAGTTTTGGTGCTGGAATGGGAGTGGGGGTCAAGAAAGAGAATAATGGCTAGGGAGATTAAAAATGGAGGAACAGAAGAATGGGGGAGAGCAGAAGATATAAGAAAAGGGACGTGGGGTACAGAATGAAGAAGGAGGAAAAGGGGAAGGAAGAGAAGAGGTGAAAATGGGGGGATGGAAAGAGGAGGAAAGGTAAAGAAAGGTGGTGTGGAGAAGAGAAGATGGATTGTGGGAGGAGAAGGTAGAGGAGAAGAAACAAAATAGAAAGAGAAGGAAGAGGAAAGTGGTGTGTTAGTGTTAGTGATGATGTTAGTGATGATGATGATGACAGTGATGATATTGGTAGGTCAGAAAATTTGAGAAATTCTTAAAGAAAAAAACCCAATATTTTCATAAAGATGTCACTGACATTGCAGCCAAGCAGTGTGTGTGCGTGTGTATTTGTGTGTGTGTGTGTGTGTGTGTGTGTGTGTGTGTGTGTGTGCGTGCATGAGTGTGTGCAATGTGTGTGCATGTGTGTATGCTGATGAACATATGTGCATGTGTGTGTGTGTTTGTATGTGTGTATGTGCATGAGTGTGCATGTGTGTGCATGTATGTGTGCATATGTGTGTATGCATGTGCATGTCCATATATGTGCGTGTTTGCTCAACACATTTCTGTATTAGTAAATGGGCCCCCATCAATTTCAATGATGGGTATTTGATCACTCACACTACTCTGCCTAGTCTAAGTGGTTGAGTATTCCTAAGTAACATGTACCCTTAATATCATCATCAAGCAGAATCAATGGGCTCAACCTTTAAACTGCAGACACAATCCATCATTCAACAGGCTTTCATACGATTTCTATAATCTCATTTTCTATCACAACACTTGGGTCAAGTTGGAGCTAAGGTAAAGACACTTGCCCAAGTAGAATTGAACCTGAGATCTCATGGTTACAAAGCATTTTACCATGTTGTGTCCATACATTTCATATATTGGTTTCAAATTTTGGCTCGAGAGCAGCAAATTCTGGAGGAATAACTCGATTACATCAACCCCAGTATTCAACTGGTATTTATTTTATTGATCCTGAAAGAGTGAAAGGTGATGTCCACCTTGGAAGAGCACACAGAAAATATTGGCTTCAAATGTTGGCACAAGGCCATCAACTTTAAGGTAGGAGTTAAGTCGATTACATCAACCCCAGTGCTCATCTGGTACTTATTTTATCGACCGTGAAAAAATGAAAAGCAAAGTCGACCTCACTGGAATTTGAACTCAGAGCATAAAGATGGACAAAATGCTGTGAAGTATTTTGTCTGGTGTGCTAATGATTCTGCCAGCTCACTGCCTTTACATTTGCTTATAAGAATAAAGACATGCTTGTACACATATACGCATACACACAACATAAAATACATACTTTCCATTCCATTGTCGTCATAGAAACAAAAACTCCTTTACCTGTGCTCCAGTAAATACATTCACCTGGTGGTGCATATTTGTGCATGATGAGCTATGATCAGAAACCAGATCCAAGGGGCCAATTGAGCAGACAAACCAAGAGGTCCTGGTCTGAGATTGTATGTACTGGAATGGTTTCTGATCCTTTTCTCCGATGTATGTCGGAACAAGTGAACCCAGCACCTGAAAACTAACAGAACACTCAGCAATTATTGTATATTGTACACACCTATGTACAGTGGAGATTTGCACATCCACATGGTACCTATTTGCATCAGAGTGGGGCAGAGCCAGTAAGAGTTAAGTGTATGTGCACTGTTGCAACATAACTCAAGGCCAATGATGAGAATTGAACCATCAGTTCTTTAATTGGTTTGTCTGATACTCTGTCAATTGACTCATCACCAGTTCCACATTCTTCCTTTAAACACACACACACACATAATGTATATATGTGAGTATGTGTATATGCATGTGTATGTATTCATATATATATGTATATGTAAATATATATGTATGTAGGTATGCATGTATGTATGTATATGTGTGTGTGTATATACATATGTATATATGCAAATATATCTACATATATATATATATGCATGTATACATATATGTGTGTGTGCATATATGTATGTATATATGGGTGTGTGGGTGGGTGTGCATGTGCATATATATGTGTATTATAAATGTATATATGTATATGCATATATAAAAGTAAATGTATATATACATATGTATATGTATATATGCATGTATGTGTACGTATGTATATGTATGTATGATATATAATTGTGTATACATGTGTAATATGTATGTTTAAACACATAAACACATGCACGCATGCAACAGATATATTGATAACAGATAAGTACTTTCTCATAGGAAGAGCAAAAAAATAAATAATTAAATAAATAAATAAAAGATTAAAAAAAAAAACAGTGTCAAACTTTTGAATTCAAGTTAATACAGTAAAGAAAGAAAATACAAAGTATATATATATATATATATAAAAAAAGCATAATTTCATTTTAAAAATCGATGAATCCATCACTGCATTAGTTGTGTATGAAAGATTAAAACATGTATGTTAACTGCTTATAACAGTTTTTTTGTAAACGGGTTTTTTCCCTTACAAACAAAAGAAACAAAGGCAAAAACCAACTCTGAAGCAAATTATCAGTTTTCTGAGATTTGGTTATCTTACCAGCCTGTGGCTATATTTACATATTGATTTTTATTTGTTATTGATACACAAGGCCACAAATTTCAAAAAGGGGGCAGGATGAGTAGGACAAGGATGAGGAGAATAAGGAGGAGGAAGAGGAGGAGGAGGGATGCTGTAGTATCTATGCCTTTTACAAGTATATTAGTTGTGTAAACAAAATGAAGTGGTCGGGGAGTGAGGAAAGAATGAATTGAAATAAAAATGAAAAATGGGCTTTGGTCAGTATTTGAAACTGGATCAGAGATGTAGATTCGACCTTCGTCAGCCCACCCAGCCACCAATACATCAATGAAAACAACATAAGTGAGCCAAACATATTGTCTTTATTCCCTTTTTTTTTTACCACAGGTGAGGAACCATTCATCTTCTGGAAGAGCTAAGAGCGCTTCCTCTGAAAGAATACAATGTTTGAGGGAAAATATATTTTTGTTGATTTAATTATATTTTATTTAAAGCATATCTTTTTTGATTGATTGTGAATTTTATAAACTTCTGTATATATTTCTTTATCTGTTTGTAATTTCTTTGTTTAACCCTTTTGATACCAGTCTGCCCAAGACTGCCCTCGGTGCTATGGTACAAATTTTTTTGTTTTAAAGTCATCAAAATTTTAATTTTCCATTAAATTTTTATGTAAAATTTATGTTCCAAGTATAATAACGAAGTTATTTTCCTGTATTGTCATTATTTTTCGAATTAATTGAAGACTAATGAAAACTGAAAATTAATTGACAATTAAAATTTCCTATCAAAACCTCATGTAAATATTATGTTCCAAACATAAAAATGAAATTATTTTCCTGTATCATCATCATTTTTCAAATTAATTGAAATTAACGAAAATTGATTGAAAATTCAAATTTCTCATTAAAATTTCATGTAAACTTATGTTCTAAACATTACAATCAAGTTATTTTATTGTATCTTTTAAATTACTTGAAACACAAAGGCTTTAATTCAACAGGAATATAATAACAAAAGTGTTAAAGAAATGGCAACTGTTAGTAAAACAGGAAATTTTCTTAAAAAAATTTAAAATTATGATGGATGTATTTGTTCTGAAATTCTGCTTTTTTCCTCCAGTTTGTTTTCTAAAATTATAGGTTTAGCAGTTTAATTATTTGCCTGTCCAAAGTATTTTCATAAGTTTATTTTAAATGCCCATGTTTGTTTTGTTTTGTTTCATATGTTCTGAGTAATATAAAGCTTTGCTTTCATAAAACCCAAGTTACTCAAGTGGTTGAAAAAAAAAACTGGAAATGTGTATCATATATTATGCATGGACACCAAGAAAATATACACCCTGTGTATCACATGTGGTATAGAAGACAGGTAAAGGGTTAAAATTGCTTTGGAATGCAGTGTTATCAGATGGCAGTTAATTATCAATGCAGCTTTCCAACACAAAAATTAGTTTTGCTGTTAGTTAACCCTTTAGCATTCAAATTATTTTGTCAAATGTAATGCTTATTTATTCACATTGTTTTGCATTAATCATGGCTTATCTTATAGCTGTGAGATTTCAATAATGTGATTGTTCATCTTTAGAATGGCATTATAGGGTTGGTGTGAAAAGCCAGATCTGGCTAGTTTGGACATACAACAGATTAAATATTTGGGTCAAATCTGGCCAGTTTAAATGCTAAAGGGTTAATAAAGGTATTTCAGTATCTATAGTAGAAGGATCCATTGAGGGATAAAGGTATTAATATGACTTTAACAAAATAAATGCAAAAATATTTCTTTAAAAAATACTTTTATGGTAACAAACCTTTTACTGATACATTGAAGTTTAACATTTCAAAAGAACTAATATCAAAGACAGGAGGGAATAATGGAGGGAGACAGGTGGGGGCAAATACCCAGAATCACTTGTTGCATAAAAAATAAATTGTCAAGTTGAGGTTCATGTAGATGATATAGTGAGGTAAGAAAACTTAATTAATTAAGTAATAATTAGATAAAATTTCCTTTCTCGTTACAACACTTACATTAGCATTAATTAGACTGTTTATGTCAAAGGTACATAGAAACACTATCTTTTTTAATATCATATTGTCCCAAACAAGGACAATGTAATGTAAAGAATTACAAAGATGAAAAAGAAGGAAGCTACAAATTCAAAAGATGAATGGGAAACTCAAAGGACTAAATATCATAGAACAGGGAAAGACAAGATGATGATGGTGAGTTCCAGAAAAGCAGCAGTTTGAGGAAAGAAGCTGTAAGAATAAAAGGACAGAATAAAGAGAACAGTCACATCTGGCAGAGAAGTGGGCAGCTTGTTTAACCCTTTCGTTACTGTATTTATTTTGAGATGCTCTGTGTTTCTTTCAATTACTGTAAATATAACAAAGAATTTAGTAAAATAACTTAGTTATCATTCAGCTAGTGTTAGCAACATAAATTGTGACTAAGGTTTGGTGGAAGATTTTAATTCAAAACTTATGAAAACAAGACAATTGTACTCAGAGCTAGAGCCGGTTTCAGCCGGGTTGGTAATGAAAGGGTTAAAGATTATTACAGAGGGTACTGGACAAGGAAGTTCATCAGAGCAATGACCGTGGAAATATAGAAAGGACCAGAATGAAGATAAATTTTGATGATGTGTTAAAGATTCCAACCTAGTTGAAGGAGCAGGACTCACCATATTAACAACTTGATTGTGAATTTGATCACTGTTAAAGGAACAACTAATTCCTCAGATTGGTACATGGCCAAAAATAAACATGAGATGGTCATGGTGATACTGTTATGTATGGGTGAGGGAGTGTATGGTGGTGGATTGGTGGATGACACCTGTACATATCTGGTGTCTGAAGTAATTGGGGACATTTTCAGTTGTAAATCAGAGATTGCACATCGATTGCCAACCTGGTTTTCCTATTGATTTTGTGCTTTTGATTTCAGTCTGAAGGTAGAAGCTGTCCCTAGACATACACAGAACCTCTGACACAAGTGAGACCTTTATGGTTGATGCCCTTCTTGTTCCTTTACTGCCCACAAGGAGCTACACACAGAGGGGACAAACAAGGGCAGACAAACAGATTAAGTCGATTATATCGATCCCAGTGCGTAACTGGTACTTAATTTATCGACCCCGAAAGGATAAAAGGCAAAGTCGACCTCGGCAGAATTTGAACTCAGAACGTAAAGACAGACGAAATACCGCTAAGCGTTTCGCCCGGCGTGCTAACGTTTCTGCCAGCTCACAGCCTTGATGCCCTTCTTTTGGAATAATTGTAAAATGGGGATTACAGGGAGTACATGTCGGTAGGGAGGAAATTTCAGAGTGATAATGCCAACATGGCTGTGTGGTTGAGAAGTCTGCTTACCAGACAATAGTTTTAGTTTCTGTCCCACTGTGTGGCACTTTTGGCAAATGTCTTCTACAATAACTCTGGGCCAACAAAAGCCTTAAGGGTAAGCTTCTTTCAGTTCCTGTCTACCAATTTCTACTCACACAATAATGCCTTGAGAAAATGCCTATATAGCTCTGAGAAGACATGTTTCACAAGGCACCATGCAGTTCGAATGAACTTGGAATTATATAGTTTCAAAGTGATCTGCTTCTGTTAATGTTGATGAGGTTATTAATTATGTTAATATTCGTGGTGATGAAGGCAGTGAGCTGGCAGAATTGTTGGGATGTTCATCTTTACATTCAGAGTTCAAATTCCGCTGAGGATGACTTTGCTTTTCCATGCTTTTGAAGCTGATAAAACAAGTAACATTCAAGCATTGGGGGGTCAATGTAATCAACTAGCTCCTTCCCTCAAAATTTCAAGCTTTGTGCCTATAGTAAAAACGATATTTGTGGTGGTGCTGATGGTGATGTTAAACCACAGGTCAATACTGACCTAAGAGATCCCTGGTCAAATACATCCCTGTTTTTTTTTTGGTTTTATGTTGTTTTTTTTATCTATATGTAGAGAATGTAGAACCATTCCAACACTGGTTGTCAAGCAGAGGCAGGGTACAAACACAGCATAAACACTAAGACACACTCACAAACACACACACACACACACAGATAGTAGGGTCTGATTTGAGGGGGATTTAGCTGTTATTTCTTGCAGCTTGAGTGGTACAAACCACCAGATTTGTAATAATCTTTGCTATAAAGGTATTTAGAGTGTAAGCTAAATGACACAGCTATTAACTGGAATCAAAGAAAATCTGAGACACAGATTCGCCCTTGCCAGGAATTTAACCAGAACTTGCCGACATTAAATAGAAGCAAAGTAAATTACATCAAAAGGGAATGTCACTATTTATCTAAAGTGTTGATGTCCTTAAAAAAATTATATGAAAGGCAGTAAGTTAACTGTTTAGCTTTCAGATTACTCTGTCAAATGTAAAACATATTTACTCACATTGCTTTGAATTAATTTCTTTTACTTGTTTCAGTCATTTAACTGCGGCCATGATGGAGTATTGCACTTATGATTGTTAGATTGTGGTTTCAATTTCCTATGTTTGTGTTGTGTTCTTGAGCAAAACACTTCATTTTTACATAGCTCCAGTCCACTCAACTGTAAATGAAATCAACAATAGCTGGGAAGTTAACCTCGTGATGGACCAGCATTCTGTTCAGGGGTAAATGTTATAATCTCAGTCACTTATAAGCCATAAAAACCAGGTTAAACTTTCACCTTGAGTCTTAGGATTTATTCTTAGTAGATTACTTCCCTCTATGGTACTCTCTTGGTTTGAAGGTAGCTAACTCTTATGGGCTTTTTTTTATTTATTTTTTTTTTTTTTGTCTTTCACTGGTTTCAGTCATTGGATAGCTGCCATCTTGAGGAAGTGGGTTGTGCCACCTTCACAAAGTAAAAGTGGTGCTCCAGCATGGCCACTGTCAAATGTACTTTAGAGCTTATCTTACTGAAACTAGAGTTGGATCTAAGGAAAGTCTCAGCCTGTTGTAAAGGGAGGCAACTGACGAAATCACAGTACCACAAGGTTTTTTTGTTTGAGGCCCCGATTTTGCTGTCTCATGCCAATACACACACACACACACACACACACACAGAAATACACACATGCACATGTTATATTAAAATTAATCAGATCAATGAAGTAAAATATATTTCATTGAACATTTTGTTTTTAATAAAACATTAACACTCAAACCAAGTACACTTGCATTTGTAATTCTACAAGGCCTGACTTATCTATAAACATCTCTATAAATCTTTCTATCAAGCTATGTTGACTCATAAGAGCTGGTTTCTTGGTTTCCATGGCATATAAATTCCCCACCTAGATGAGACGCCAGTCTGTCACAGGATTACTCATTTTTGCTGGCTGAGTGGACTGGAGCAATGTGAAATGAAGTGTTTTGCTCAAGAACACAATGCATTGCCCAGTTCAGGAATCAAAACTGCAATCATGCGATCATGAGTCCAACACCCTAACCACTAAGCCACATGCCTCCATGTTAATCATAGTCTCTGCACTCCAGTGATTATACAGGCTCAGTGTACCTTCCTATTGGCACCTGCATACAGCTAAGTAGACTGGGTCATAGTGAGTTGAGTGTTTTCACCTGTGATAAACAATACATTGACCATTTTCCTGTTAACTAACTTTACTACCTTGACCAGAGAAACACCTGTGACCGTGCAAATTGATGACTTTTTGACCTGTAAGTGAATATCTTACTGCCCTGGCTAGTGACAAAATGCATATATTTGACCTTTTGACTGATAAATCAACATCCTACAGTCTTCAGAGTAAGCTGGAAGAATCGTTAGCACTTTGGATGAAATGCTCGGCAGCATTTCTTCCAGCTCTTTACATTCGAAGTTCAAATAGTTTATGTTCCCTGTCAAGAATATGTTTTGTAGCTCTACATTTTCAAAGATATGTAGCTACAAACTCGTACACGCACACAGACATATATACAACAGGCTTCCATACAGTTTCCATCTACCAATTTCACTCACAGGGCATTCATCAGTCCATGGCTATAGTCGAACATACTTACATAAGGTTCCATGCAATGGAACTGAACTCGAAACCATTTGATTGTAAAGCAACCTTCTCACTCACATAGCACTAGGAAGGGCATCCAGCCATAGAAACCATGTCAAACCAGACTGGAGTCTGTAGCAGCTTCCTAGCTTGCCAGCTCTGGTCAAATTGTCCAACCCATGCCAGCATGGAGAATGGACATTAAATGATGGAGATGATGATGAACAACCATGTCTGCAACTATATGCAAAAGTAAACTAACGATTTCTAACACAGTCACAAGATTATAAATATTGCAGGAGACATTTGCCCCACAGAAACAGCCAGTTCTATTTCTGCAAGTATAGGGCATTTGATAGAATCCAAACCTGGAGAGTATGATACAGATGACAGGTTGTTGCCCATAAGGCATATTTCCCAGTCTCCATGTCACTGATGGATTCAAAAAGATAGGATGGTCTTATAAGGGTGTCCACAAAGTCTGGGTACATGGAGGAAATAAAATCATAACATAAAGTATGTGTTAATCCCCATGTACCCAGACTTTGTGGACACCCTGTAGAAAAAGACAAGATGGTCATAGCTAGAATACCTTTGATTATAGATCTAATCCATCAGCTTAACCTAGGGTTAAACAATAAGAACTAAAATAATGAAATAACGCATGAGGTGTGGTTAGCTTAACGTCCATAAATTTCGTTATCTAAAACCTCACCTGACATAGCTGATCACAATCTTTTGCTTACAGATATAAAAAAAAAAAAACTTGTTTTGTTTTTATTGTCTTTTTATTATAAGAGGTTTCATTAACCCTAGTGACATTTAAACTGCAAAATGTTTGAAGTGGAACTAATTAAGTGAGGTGCAACTGAACTTGTCAGCTCACCTGCTCTGAAGTGGGTTGAGGATGTTTGAGGGAAGACATTAACTTCCAAAACTGTGGCATTGACATCAATCAAGTAGATATGTAACATATA
>NC_069000.1:34781571-34785941 GCF_001194135.2 Octopus bimaculoides | reverse complement strand
TATATTACAGATGTATATATAAATATATGTATATATAAATACTTTCCTATATGAAATTAGCATGCTAATCTAATGCATCTCACTCAGAGTGGGGAGGGTTTTCTCCCCTGTCAATACAAAGAGTCCATGTGCTTTTGTGGTTAATGAGTCTATGACTCCTATTTCTAGCAATGCTGGTGCTCACTGCACCCTTGTCATTCTTAGTGACAGTGAATTATTTCCTTATTGGTTTTAAATTGCTGCTAGCCACCTTGATTATATATACACACACACACACACACATATATATATATATATGTATATATATATATATATATATATATAATTTTAAGTTTTTAACTTTACAACTTGTGTCTCTTTACAATTTAACATTTTTTAATTACAGATTGCTCAACAATGTCCCTTGGGTGGCGACCACCACAGACTGTCGGTTGGCCCACAACAGGTCCTACGTGGGTATGACGGCACACTGGCTAGATCCCAAGACCCACACAAGACAACATGTCATCCTGGCCTGATCACAGCTCAGAGGACAATCACACCTTTGATGTTCTTGCCCAGGCCATGGTGGACATCCATTACAAGTTCCGTCTGCAAGACAAGGTGACCAGGATGACAACGGATAATGGCAAAAACTTTGTTATGGCATTTATGCAGTTTGGTACAGAAGTTGAACTCTTGCCATGCATTCCTGAGGCTGCTGCCAATCCAAACATGGAGGGCGTTGAAGATGTGGACCTGGACATGGATTTCGAGGCTGGAGATGTAGACAAAATTGAGTACATCTCTGTTGATGCTATCCTTGATGAGGCCAGTGGCCTGTGCCTAAACCTGCCAGTGCACAGCCCATACCTTCAACTTGGTAGCCAGTGTGGATGCTAACAAGGCTCTTGACAGTCCTTTGTTCAAATCAGCCTGCAGGAAGGCCATGTTCAAAGCACAGTGGCTGTAGAATCTGCAGAGCTGCAGCACAGTGGGAGCATACAGTATTCTGGATGCATTGAAGAAGAGGCTGGCAGTCCCCAACACTACCAGATGGAACTCTGTCTATGACTCTGTTGCTGTCCTCAACAACCTACTGACGAAGAATAGGGGAGCTGTCTACAAGGTGATGACACAGCTGAAGCTGCAGGCCTTGACTGATTCTGAATTTGGCTTCCTGACAGAGTATGCCCAGGTGATATCTAATGTTGCCAAAGCCTTTGATAAAATCCAGGGAGTGGACTAGGCTTATCTTGGGAGCCTTCTGTCAACTGTCATAAAGTTGAAGGAGGCCAAGTTCAAACATTTCCTGTACTGCAGTCCGCTTGTAGACATGACACTGGCAGACCACGAAAAGGTTTGGGCTCCTCCTAGAAGACCTGGAGTACCAGCTGGCTGCTGCCTACCACCCCAAGTTTCGCTTGTTCAGGCTGGAGCAGTATAATAACAGCCAGGTTAGCAGAGTAACAAATGCCACAGAGACCATCGTAGAGATAGTCCTAATGGAGACCAATGAGGAGTGTAGCAGCACTACCAGCAATGAAAATGAGGAAGATGATTTCTTCAGCAACATCACTTGGTTCTGGGAGAGCAGGAGCCACAGGTCACTGAAATCCAAGGCGCAGAACTTGGTGAAGATCTGACTGGAGGCTGTCTCGAAGGAGGTCTTGAGTGAAGTTGCTTTTTTGAGTGAGTAGGTCTTGATTGACCTCTTCGCCAAGTATAACACCACCATCCCATCCAGTGTTGCAGCTGAGCACCTATTCTCTATAGGTAAAGATATTTTGAGGGCCAAGAGAGTCACCCTGTCAGGTGGTAATTTTGAGAGGCTGATGTTTATGAAGGGCAACCAGTTTCACATCAGGGTGATGGAGAAGGCCCAGCCAGAGTAGTACACCTTGATCATCATCTGATCTTAGCATGATACCTATACTATACGATACCTTTTTGATTCATTTAAGACTGTTTGTGCAGTAAAACAAGTGTATGTTGATTGAAAAACTCATGTTTAATTTCACTTATTCATTTAAATATTTGCATACTGCTTGATGATCATATGATTTTGGCATGCTATATCTTTTTGGAAAGCTCTGTCTAAACTACATAAAAATTTCAGCTATCTAGGTCTGTTTTTAGGGGTTTTAGAGCCAAAAACCAAACCAAAACTACATTCATATGATAAAAGTAAACGGCTACCATTTAGTATTAACTTCCACTAATTTTTTTACCTGTTTAGTGGTTTAGCATTTGCGACAGTAACCTTTTTAGTTAGCAGTTTAGCAGTTAGCGAAGCTAACTTCTTGGTTAGCTGTGCCCACCACTGTGTATATATATATATATATATATATACCAAATATATACCAATAGCACCCTGACTTCCGGTAGCCATCTTGGACTTCCTGTATCTCTTTATTTGGCAATCCAAAGCGTGAAGGAGTTGGGCTCCCATTAGGGGACCTGTGAAACTTGAAGTAGCACAGGACTGAATCAACTACTTTCAATGATATATATATATATACACACACATACATACATACATACATATACACAAACATACACACACACACACACACACACACACACATCAGAATGGATAGAAAATAGATGTGTGTGTGTGCATGTGTGTGTGTGTGTGTGTGTGTGTGTGTGTGTGTGTGTGTGTGTGTGCATAGATGATATTGTAGCTCACTAAATAGGAAACGAATACAGATTGTTCTCTTTGTCTGACTGGAGCTTTGATCTGAAAGGCTGGGCAGAGATTGGAAAACAAGATAGTGTATCATTTGATCTCATAAATATATGAAGATGTGCATTTTCACGCTCACATGTGTATGCATGTGTGTGTGTATGTATGTGTGTGTGTGCATTTTTTTTATGCCTTAGTGTGTATTTATCTAAGGCAGCATGCATGTGTTTGTGTGTATGCGCACATGTGCATGGGGGTGATAGAAGACCATAATAACATGTTAATCAGGAGAGATGAAGTGAAGAACGTACAAGAGTACATGTGTTTTTAAAACAAATGGGCCATCAGGGCCATATGGAAATACAACAAGCAAACAACCATTAATCTAACATTGATAAACTATAATCTCTAATCTGAAACCTCTGTGTGTCAAGATGTACTGGAAATGTTTGGTATCAAAAGAAAACCTGTTGATATTATCAGGAGTGGGGGGGGGGTGATTGTTATTTTTAAAATTCTTCCATTTTATCTTTGCTAACCTTAGGTCATGCGCTCATGTCATTAACATAATTTCATAATCTCTGTTGCCATTATTAGTAACGAGGTGAGGTCTATTTTGATGTGAAACATGTAAACTCTTGGGCAATGTCAAGAACAACAGAAATCAGGAGATAGCCCGCTTACCTCCACCATGCCAACAAACACTACACCCCCACCCCGACTCGGCCAGTGCCACCGCCACTGCTGCCACTTAGAAAAATCGGTTCATTTCAAATCATTATTTTATCAAAACAACAATAGCAACCAACAAACAAACAAAAAAACTAACTCTTCTGATAACTTCATTATTTTGATAGTAAATAATTAAGCACTTGATAATCTCATTTAATAATAGTATGCCTAATTAGCTTACATATATATGAAGTGGAGGTGCCCTTGGTTTGTCATCATGTGATGGTTATAAACTAGTATTAATGTCATACAAGCCATGTTGTTTGTTCCTAGTCCTCCATGAAAAAAACATGTCTAGCTATGGGGAAATATTACCTTGCTTGGAAACAGGTACAAAATGACAACAGGGTGGGCATCTAGCTGTAGAAAATATGCCGCAACAAATTTTACCTGATCCATGGAAGAGTTGCCATCATACAAACAATGTTGTTCATTACTAGTCTTCCGCAAAAAACATGTCTGGCTAAGGGAAAATATTACTTTGCATGTAAAACAGATATAAGTGCTTGTGATTGGAAGAGCATCTGGCTCTAGAAAATCTGCCTCCATTGCAAGCAGATAAAAGTGCCCGCATCATCATCATCATTTAATGTTTGTTTCCCATGCTGGCATGGGTTGGACAGTTTGACAGGAGCTGGCAAGCTGGGAAGTCACATTTGGCTTGATTTCTATGGCTGGATGCCCTTCCTAATGCCAATTACATTACAGTATGTGGTGGGTACTTTTAACATGGCCCTGCATGAGCGCTTTTTGCATGGCACTGGCACACAACTCTTGCAGGTTAATCCTCCAGGGGAAGTGGCCTTAACACTTTTGCTGTCGAGGACAAGTCTTATGAGATGTTCAGCCTCCGGAGGTTGTCCTTCAGGACATCGTCCCATGTCTTCCTGGATCTCCCTCTTCTACATGTCCCATCTCAATCAAAACTAATTCTATAAAATATCTATATATCCCAACAGGAGGGAAATAT
>NC_069000.1:34779763-34781144 GCF_001194135.2 Octopus bimaculoides | reverse complement strand
CATATATATATATATATGTACATATATACGATGGGCTTCTTTCAGTTTCCGTCTACCAAATCCACTCACAAGGCTTTGGTCGGCCCGAGGCTATAGTAGAAGACACTTGCCCAAGGTGCCACGCAGTAGGACTGAACCCGGAACCATGTGGCTGGTAAGCAAGCTAAAACCAAATAATAAATGAGTATATGCATATATACGTACAAGTATGTGCATACCTACATCTACCTGTATATATAGGTGCATAACTGGGTACAGGACATTGCAAACAAAACGTAGACAAAAAAATAATAATAACCAGAGTACAGAAAACACACAGGCCACATAGAGAACATTTTCCTTCATCCGCTGCCACCATTCTAACACAGGCGTTTCGGAGAGTTAGGGCAGGACGCATCGTTAAAATGGCTCTTCCCACGGACATATATATATATTTTTTTTCAGCTGATCTAATGGAGAAAACGTCCGCAGTTTTTAAATTCCAATCATCTGCAATCAGAAGAAACTATGTTTGTGGTACTTGAGATTGTTAGCATTGCTGCTTTCATTTCCGAGAGAGTTTTGTTAAATAGTCATCATAACAAATCTGTCTTTTGTAAATGTAGAAAAACATTATGATACATCATTCACCAGAATTAAAGTTTAAACAGTCATAATGGAAGATGGAGAGTAAGCTAAAAGGAAATTAATGAAGTATGACTATTGAATATCTAACATGATAGGTCAAGTTTGTATCAGCTACAAAAAACAAAAGAATATTAAATTCAGACATTTGAATGTTATTTAGATGAATGACTAAGACGGTGTGTCAATATACTTTGTAAAGCACTGGTTAAACCACAAATATGGTCAAAGGAACTTGCTCACAAAGAGACACAGGGCAGGATTGAACCAGCGGTCATGTAGTTGTGAAGCAAATTTCTTAACCATAGAGCCACTCTTGCACCATGTACTTAAATCTCCCAACATAGACATGATGACACATTATTTGCATCAGTGTGACGTGCTTATATACTGTCATATCATCATCACCGTCGTTGTCATCATCATCATCATCACCATCACCCTCAACATTGCCATCGTCATTGTTATCATCATCATCGTTGTCATCGTTGTCATCAACATCATCATCATCATCATCACCCTTGCCATTGTCATCTTCATCATCATTATCATCGTCATCATCATCATCTAATGTCTATTTTTCATGCTGACATGGGTTGGACAGTTTGACAGGAGCTAGCAAGTTAGAAGACTATGCCAAGCTCCAATGTCTGCTTCAGCATGGTTTCAATAACCAGAAACCCTTTCGAATGCGACATTTACACACACACAAAACTAAGTGCAAATATATATATATATATATATATATATATATATA
>NC_069000.1:34777242-34779616 GCF_001194135.2 Octopus bimaculoides | reverse complement strand
ACGTGCATAAGTCTAAGTGGAAAATATCCTCCTGAGACTAGTCCTGCAGTGAAAGGTTTTGTCATGTCCAAAGAACTCAAAAGTGTTAAACATGACTCTACACAAATATATTTTATTTTGCATTGCTTTGTGCTAACATTGTGTATGCATGCATGTGCATTTTTGTCCATGCGTATACATACACATATATGTATATATGCATGTGATTGCAGATGATTTGAATAATAAGTTTAAGAACAGCAATTTTCAACCCTGAGAATACCTACGTGAACAATTTCTTTCTTGAAATATAACCATTTCTCTCTGATTTGGATATATATATATATATATTTATGTATGTATCATCTTCATCATTTAGCATCCGTTTTCCATGCTGCTATGGATTAAATGGTTTAACAGGAACTGGTAAACCAGAGAGTTGCACCAAACTCCAGTAAGTTTTGGCTTGGTTTCTACAGCTAGATGTCCTTCCTAATGCCAACCACTCCATAGAATGTACTCGTTACCTTTTATGCATCACCAACACAGGTGCTTTTCATGTGTCACTGGCACAGTCGCCTTTCATGTGTCACCAGCACAGACACCTTTTATATGCCACCAGCATGGATACCTTTCATATGTCACCAGCACTGGCCAAAACTATGATTTCACTTAGCTGGATGTGTCTTCTCAAGCACAGTAAATTACTAAATACATGTAGATAACTGTTTATAATATTGCAATGGAATCTGTCCCTTGCTATTCCTGCCCAAGGACCTAAACCTGTGGTGACTAACAACATGCTGTATTAAAATCAAGCAAAACAGGGTTTATTTAATGAGATGCCCTTCGTAAAATCATCTGATGAGACACTTCTACAACAACAGATGCACCACAACCAGTTATACAGAATCCCACCCATGAGGGATCGATGCAGAATGAGTCGAAATGATCATTGTGCGCAATAAAGTTACTCATATATTCCATTTTCCACCTATGTCATTTGTTATATATATGTGTGTGTGTATCTATCTATCTATCTATCTACCTATATACATACACACACATATATATATATATATATATATATATAAACACACACACACATATATGTATTCTTTTACTCTTATAATTGTTTCAGTCATTTGACTGTGGCCATGCTGGAGCACCGCTTTTAGTCAAGCAAATCGACCCCAGGACTTATTCTTTGTAAGCCTAGTACTTATTCTATCGGTCTCTTTTGCCGAACCGCTAAGTTACAGAGACGTAAACACACCACCATCGGTTGTCAAGCGATGTTGGGGGGACAAACACACACACATACATATATATATATATGCAAATATACAACGGGCTTCTTTCAGTTTCCGTCTACCAAATCCACTCACAAGGCTTTGGTCGGCCTGAGGTTATAGTAGAAGACACTTGCCCAAGGTGCCACGCAGTGGGACTGAACCCGGAACCATGTGGTTCGTAAGCAAGCTACTTACCACACAACCACATATATTTATATATACTTTTATTAAAGCTGCAAAATTATCACAAAAGTGTTTATGAGAAATGTGTGCATGTTTTGGGGTTGGTGTTCTTGCAGAGTTGGAATGTGTGCAGCGGTACTATATATGTAATGTTTTTTTGGCGGTGGGGGAGGGGATGAATGTCCAAAGGCCACATGTGTTTGTTTATCCATGTGTCTTGTTTATGTTTTGGTTAAATTCTCAGGAGTATTTGTGTAGGGAAACTATATTTGTGATGGCTTATATTGGGGGTGGGGGGTGAAAAATGGTCTGTTGAGTGAATGTCCACTGTGTTAAGGGCATATGTGTCTGTCGGTGCGTTTGTGTAAGTTCTGGTCAAACGTTTAGCTGGGTTCCCCAGTATTAGTAATGGAAGAGCCAAAGTTGGGGAACTAGCAGTTATAATCATGATGGGGCACATGAAAATAATGTGTGGCTTAGCAGTTAGGATATTAAACTCATACTTGTAAGATTGCGGTTTCAATTCTGGGCAATGCATTGTGTTCTTCGGCAAAACACTTCATTTCACATTGCTCCAGCTTGTGAAAATTAGTAATTCTGTATCGCTGCAATGGATCAGCATCCTGTCCAAGGAGGAAACATATACACCACAAAACCTGGAAAACGGGCCATATGAGCCGGTGGCCTATGGCTTAGGAGGGACCTTTGATCCTTTTTATATATATATACACACACACATATAAATAAATATATATATATATATACACACACAAACATATAGATAAATATAGTTATTTGTAGCGATTAAAAAGCTGCTTAACCGTACTTACTCTTCCTTTTGACTCTTTTACTTTTTAATTTTTATAAATAAATAAATATATATATATATATATATATATATATATATATATATATAT
>NC_069000.1:34768935-34777119 GCF_001194135.2 Octopus bimaculoides | reverse complement strand
ACAACCTCTACAGCTGGATGCCCTTCTTAATGCCAAATATATATACACATATATATATAATTACTTATCTCACCAAAAGGATTTATCTACTACAGGATATTTACCACATATCTAATGAAATTTAACCTGCTTTGGTGATTGTTACATTTTTGGGCATTAATTTACAATTCACTGGTATTGTCCACTTTTGTATGTATTATCTTTTATTCGTTTCAGTCATTGGACTGTGGCCATGCTGGGGCACCACCTTGAAGAATTTTTAGCAACCATCATTACACTTGTTGGCTGGATTCCCAAGGAAGACCAACTGAGGCTAAGGATATTATCCAACTATCTTGTTCTTGGTCTTCTACAAGTTGTCTCAGCTTGACAAATCTGTCCTGTGATTCCTTTCTGTGACATTATAATCACATATCCATGGCATCAGAGTTGTGACTTCTCAATGCAGAGAAAAAGCAGCTTAAACTAGAGAAACTCTTTGATCTCCAAGCTATGCATCCTTTTGAGTAACTTTACTCCATTGATGTTTTGGAGGAACCCTGTTTCCTGTTTCAGCTGCTTGTATTTTCAGTCATACTCTTTCACTCATTAACCAACATTCATGACCATAGGTGAGGATAGGCACAAAATCTGAATTAAAAATAGTGAGGTTGGCTTTTTTTAACAATCTGCCCTCTTCTGAGAATCAAATGCTGGCGCTGGTACATTATGTTACCAGTATCTGCAATTCTAGCATCCAAGTCAGCCTCTTGCTTCCAATCACTTTAGCACTTTTGAAATATATTTGGCGTTAAGAAGGGTATCCAGCCATAGAAACCATGCCAAAATAGACAAGGAGCCTGAACAGCCTGTGAGTTGGTTGGCCCCTATCAAACCATCCAACCCATGCCCGCATGGAAAATGGACATTAACTGATGATGATAATGATGATGATGATGATTCCAGCCAATATGATTTTACATACCCTCATACAATGTGCTCAATTCCACTCACAATGCTTATGTTGATTTAAAGTTATGTTAGAAGACATGTCCAAGATGCCATGCAATGAAACTGAACCTGGCACTTCATCTCTTCATGCTTGAAGGCATGTGATCTAGTGGTTAGGGTGTTGTACTCATGATTGCCAGATCATGGGTTCAATTCCCACACTAGGCAGTATGTTCTGTTTTTAGAGCAAAGCATTTCATTTCATGTTGCATTAGTGCTGTGTGGGGACCAGCATGTCAAAGAAATAGACCCCCATGTTTCCTCTACGTCTTAGAGGACTAAAAGAGGTTGAGGTAGGATTTGTACTCTGACTTTGTAAAATCCTCATCAGCAACGATTATCCAAACAGATCCATGGGTTGGAGGGTTACCGCTAGGAGTGGTGCAAAGGTCTCATCCACCAAGAGTAGGGAATCATTGACAAACAGTGGATGCAACAATGTGCTGTTACAACACATGGCCCCATCCTAGAAGTATTACTACTACTATTACCTTCATCACTGCACAGTGAACTTCTTAACCATGTAGCCATGCCTGCATCCATGAGAGAAAGCATGGCTTCAGAAAGCCATTTCATAAATTATCAGATTTGTGTAAGATATTGATTA
The DNA here is from genome assembly GCF_001194135.2 of Octopus bimaculoides. NCBI lineage: Eukaryota > Metazoa > Mollusca > Cephalopoda > Octopoda > Octopodidae > Octopus > Octopus bimaculoides. Next base: position 34,775,522 of record NC_069000.1, on the reverse strand, counting down.
CACTGTGTGACTATGTTTATCAATAGTACAATGAACATCCTGTTACATATATAATACTAGCAAATATTCTTTTTACGTCATTTTAAAACTGAGGCGTACAGGTCAACAACAGAGCTTAAACATGATGGCTTACACTGCAAGAAATAGCAGCAACCAAATCTCCTGAAAATCACACCATGCTACCTTAAAATAGGAAGGACTAGGAGACTTTGCACAACGTTGTACAAGCAGGAAAGTATATATATATATATATATATATATATATATATAAGATGGGATGGTCACACAGAAATGTTTTTGATAATAGGTTGACTGATTTAAAGGCTGACCAGGAGTCAAACGTCATTGTCACCATCATCATCATCATCATCGTTTAACGTCCGCTTTCCATGCTAGCATGGGTTGGACGATTTGACTGAGGACTGGTGAACCAGATGGCTACACCAGGCTCCAATCTGATTTGGCAGAGTTTCTACAGCTGGATGCCCTTCCTAACGCCAACCACTCCGGGAGTGTAGTGGGTGCTTTTACGTGCCACCGGCATGAGGGCCAATCAGGCAGTACTGACAACGCTCACATTCAAAATGGTGTATTTTACATGCCACCTGCACAGGAGCCAGTCCAGCGGCACTGGCAACGACCTTGCTCGAATGTCTTTTCATGTGCCACCGGCACAAGAGCCAGGAAGGCAACGCTGGTGACGATCACGCTCAAATGGTGCTATTTACGTGCCACTGGCACAGAAGCCAGACAGCTGGTGCTCTGGCAACGATCGCACTCGGATGGTGCTCTTCACTTGGACGAACAAATACGTAGCTATATAGATGTATTTTAACGAGATCACAATGTTTAACAACCAAGGCGTTTGTAATCTTGTGCCTATGTTAGAAACTGTCCTCATATTGATATAATTATTAAAATCTTGTACTGTAAGGTGGCAAGATGGATGACTCATTAGTGTGCTAGATGAAATGCTGAGCAATATTTCCTCCACCTCAATGTTTTGTGTTCAAATTTTGCCAAGGATGATTTTATTGTTCATCCTTTTGGACTCAATGAAATAAGAACCAGTTGAAAGGCAACGAGCTGGCAGAAACATTAGCACGCTGGGTGAAATGCTTAGTGGTATTTTGTCTGCTGTTATGTTCTGAGTTCAAATTCCGCCGAGGTCGACTTAGTCTTTCATCCTTTCGGGGTTGATAAATTAAGTACCAGTTACGCACTGGTGTCGATGTAATCGACTTAATCCGTTTGTCTGTCCTTGTTTGTCCCCTTGTGGGCAATAAAGAAATAAGAAACATTAGCACACCGGGCGAAATGCTTAGCAGTATTTCATGTCTACATTCTGAGGTCAAATTCCGCTGAGGTTGACTTTGCCTTTCATCCTTTCGGGGTCGATAAATTAAGTACCAGTTGCATACTGGGGTCAATCTAATCGACTGGCTCCCTCCCCAAAAATTTCGAGCCTTGTGTCTAGAGTCGAAAAGAAATAACTGCCAGTTGAACATTGGGGTGTTGTAATTGACTAGACCCCCTTGCCCAAAATTTCAGGCTTTATTATCATTATTAAGGTGATCTTACATGGCTTAGTGGTTAGGGTGTTGCACTCACAATTTTGCAATCATGATTTCAATTCCTAGACCAGGAAGTGTGTTGTATTCTTGAGTAAAACACTTCATCTCAGGCTCATCTATAATCAGTTTGATACCTGAGGTGTGGCACACACTGCACCTGTTCAGGCAACGTCCATTTGATAGAGAGATTGAGCTTATGTGCAGCATGAACACTTGATCACTATAAACAAATCTTTTGTGCAGGTCGTTTGGCAAAAGCTGAATGCTCGTCCGTCATCTTTGATAGGAGAGGCCATCACTATTAAGGTGATGGTCTGGCAGAACTGTTAGGATGCCAGGCAAAATGCTTAGCAGCATTTCATCAGTCTTTGCATTCAGAGTTTAAATGCTACCAAGGTCAGCTTTGCCTTTCATCCTTTCAAGGTTGATAAAATAAGTACCAACTGAATACTGGGGTTGATGTAATTTACTTACCCACTCCCCTGAAACTGCTGGCCTTGTGTCAAAATTTGAACCCATTATTATTATTATTATTATTATTATTTATCATTATTATTACCTTATTATTTTTAATTCATGCTTTCATAGCACTATTGAGTGTAGTAATTCTATGTGCCTTGGGTATGTGTGGTATTTTCGTTTTGGTTTTGTTTAGTTTTACTGAGTAAGATACGTGATATGTGGACAGTGCTTTGTAGTGCTATATACTATATCTTGTATGTTGTATATAATTTTAAATCCTGGGGTTTTAGTTAATTCATGAAAAAAGTACCCATTACATTCTGTAAATGGGTTGGCATTTAGGAAGGGCATCCAGCCACAGAAACCATGCCAAAGCAAGCACTGGAGTTTGATTCAATCAAATCTTCCAAACTATTCCAGCATGGTAAAAAGGATGTTAATGATGGTATGTTTCTTTTACCAATTCCCAAGTCACTTTTTACAGAAACTGTTTATGATTTTAGCTTCCACATTCAGGTTATCTCTGTTTCCAAATCTGTATATTAGGATAATTTTTACACTTCTTTGAGAAATATATTTATCATCAGTTGAGACTGATACTTTCAACAAGACGCCTTTCCTTTTTTTTTTGTGATCCTTGATGACAATATCCGATTGATTTGGTTTAATCTTTGTGTGTGTTTCTGTTGGAATAAACCAGATTACTGTTGCTCTGTCATTCTCAGAGACTATTCAGAGTGTATGCACACAACACTATTATTATCATTCTTTTAACTGAGGTTTAGTTGAAACTCCAGGAATCTTGCATGTGTAGCGAGCTTGCTGCCTACAGCCTACGGTACAGCCTTTTTACAAGTGTCTAATACTCTTCTGATGATTCTGGCCATGCCAAGGAGGAAAACCTTTTGTGACAGTTCTACTGGGTACTCTATTCCCATTTCCTTTATATTCCTCTTGATTATAATTATTAGCGGTTAGGGTGTTGCACTCGCAATCACGAGATCATAGTTTCAATTCCTAGACGAGAAGGTGAATTGTGTTCTTGAGTAAAACACTTCATCGCACATTGCTCTGCAATCGCTTTGACACCTGAAACAGGTACACAGTGCACCTGTCTAGATAATGTTTATTTGATGGATAGAATGAGCTAATGTACAGCACAAACATTTGATCACTATAAACAGATCATTTGTGCAGGTCATTCGGCAATGGCTGAATGCTCATACATCGTCTTCAATGGGAGACCCCACCATTATCATTATCATTATTATTATTATTATAAAAGTGATGAGCTGGCAGAATCATATGTGCTTTGGAAAAAATGCTCAGTGGCATTTTTTTTTTTTTTGTTCTTTACACTCTGAGCTCAAATTCTAGGTGTCCGAACTGGGAGACAATCAGACACAAGTCTTTGTGATAAATACTTAAAGGTAGATAAAATGCTTACTGGCATTTCTTCTAGCTCTTTATAGTCTGGGTTTCAATTCCATCAGGGTCAACTTTGCCTTTCATCCTTTCAGAGTCGATATAATAAACACCAGTTAGGTACTGTGGTCGATGTAACTGACTAGAACCTTCCCCAAAATTTCAGTTCTTGTACCTGTAGTAGAAAGGATTATTATTATTTTTAAGTTAGTGAGCTGGCAGGAGTATGTGTGCATTGGCCAAAATGTTTAGTGGCATTTCTGCTGGTTCATTACATTCTGAGTTCAAATCCCACTGAGGTCAACTTTGCCTTTCAGCCTTTTAGTGCCCATGAAAATAAAATACCAGTTAAATACTGGTGTTGATGGCATCAACTAACTGTCTTTCCCTAAAACTGACGATGATGATCCAGATATAGAAACCAAGCCAAAAATGAAGCATATAAATGTGATGTAGTCTTCTGACTTGTCTAAGAAGGCAGACTTTCACCATGATGATCCATTCAACCCATGGTGGCATGGAAAATGGACATAAAATGATGCTGATGATGATGATGGATGTGAAGAAAAATGAGAGCTTACTGACAAATCCCAAACTGATAGGTCAGAATAAGCAAGGTTAAAACACACACTCAAAAAAAATCTATCAGCTGTCACTTTGTTCAAGATTTCTCAGGAAAGATCTCACTTAGGTGCCACTATTACTCTCCCAATGGAAATATGGCAATAATTCTACAGCTCTGTGGATTATTTCTATCGCATTTTGTTGACTACTTATGTGCCATAGACAAGAATGTCCCAGGGCTACAGAACAATGACAGCAACATTTACATAGGTGCAAACGTGGCTGTGGGGTTAAGAAGTTCACTTTACAACTGTGTGGTTTCAGGTCCCATTTCAGCAAGAGTCTTCTATTATAGCCCTGTTGACAACTGTGAATTCCAGGTGAATACAGAGATGCCCTGTCAATGACACATTGCTTGATGCTGGGAAAAGTTGTTCTGACGATCACAGAATCTCCTGATGAAACAGGGCAGAGAAGTGGAGTTTTCTCTATCCTTGCACCTGAAGGAGTGCATATGCCTTGTATACTTCCCCTTGAAGTCATTGGTTGTTGTGCCTATGCAGTGTCTTGTGATGCCATCAGATGGTATGAGGGTGGCTCTATCAACCACAGCCCTCGAGAGGCAGGATTCTCCCATAGAGCAGTTGGTGTGTATAGGAGCCTATGTAGCTGTGTTTGTGTCTATTGTAGAATGTGATATTAGAAGTGATGTTGTCTAAGCAGGAGTAACTGATCATGACATTGTGGAGGGTTGAAAAGTTTATAATACTTATGGGTTATAGGGAAATGTCTTTTTAATTAGCATCAGGAAGCTCCTTGCTGTTGGTCCAAACTAATACAACTTCCAGATATAATAGTGACAGCTATCTACCAACATCTTGTTCAACCACATGGGCCTACGAACAAAGAAAATAATTGATGTTGCTTCCAGACCAATAACACCACATGATCTGAGTTGACCAACAGAGGCTTAACATCTAGAAGCTATCTTGAATTTGTCTCATATGCTTTCTCTCAAGATGCCTGACAAGTTAGGTTCATTCTACGAGTCTATGAAACTGCTATCAATGTGTGTGTGTGTGTGTGTGTGTGTGTGTGTGTGTGTGTGTGTGTATGTGTGCCTTTGTATCAGTTTGTTACATCTCACCTGCCACTTGACAACTAGAGTTAGTTTGCTTACACACCCATAACTTAGTGGTTCAGCAAATGAGATCAATAGCATAGATACCAAGCTTTGAAAAAAAAACCCTAAGTACCTGGGTCGATCTGTTTGAGTAAACCATCCAAGGTGGTGCTCCAGCATGGTCTCAGCCCAAATGATAAATGATAGAGCAATTTGTCTCTTTGTTTGGATTCTGATTCCTTTGAATGTTTTTGTTATTTTATTTTTCTTTCTTTATTTTCTAATTTTGATTTTGATTGTTAAAGCATGAGAAACTGTTAAGACCTCTTAACCTCATAGAACGGTAATGCATGCAGAACTGCACATCAATATGTATGTGTGTGTATATGTGCATGTGTAAGTACATGTGTGTGTGTGTGTGTGTGTGTATATATATATATATATATATATATTCATATATATAGATATGAATATATATATATATATATATAGACAGACACATACATATATACACACATACATATATACACACATGTATAAAAACATATATATCCACTCACTCTCATATGTATACATACAAATTCACAAACATACAATGCCAGATGAGATTAGATGAATGACTTGTGACAAGGAAGGATAGTGGTTCAATGATTCAATAACAATTTTCAAAGTAAAAAGAGAAAGAGAGAGATAGAGGGACAGGTAGGGAGAGAGAGATAGAGGGACAGGTAGGGAGAGAGAGATAGAGGGACAGGTAGGGAGAGAGAGATAGAGGGACAGGTAGGGAGAGAGAGAAAGAGAGAAGAGACGGGAAGAAAAGTGACAGAATGAGAGAGAAAGAGTGAGTGACAAAGAGACAAACAGAGAGTAAGAGAGAGATGGGGAGAAGGAAAGAGAGACAGACAGAAAAAAGGAGACAGGGACATACACACAGTAAGAAAGAAAGACACAGAGAGACAGAGAGAAGTAGAGAGATCAACAATTGAAAAGAAAAAAGGAATACACCCACTTAAAACGGTAAGGTTTATTTTCAGAACAAAAAAAAGAATTTTGCTAAATATATTCCTTGGTTTTTAAAATAAAAAATAAAATGGAAAAAAAAAAGGTAAAATCATTTATCAGAACTTCTGTACAGATACAAGAATTGATTGCTTTTTTTTTTATCACACCTCCAAAGAAATTTTGAATGGGTTACAGAGAAAAAAATTGAGGGGAGGGGTTGGAGAGAAGAAAAAGTATGTTTAGCAACATTTTAAGAAAATTGGTAAACATTTTTAGTTAACGAGAATATTCTTCAAAACTTTTCTGGGATTGGTTTATTTCTAAGGTTTTTGTCAATAGTTATTGGTACATGTAAATAACTCAGACTTAAAAATCTAATCTATACATACATGCATACATACATATTTGTGTGTGTGTGTGTTGTGTATGTGTATATA
>NC_069000.1:34763271-34767098 GCF_001194135.2 Octopus bimaculoides | reverse complement strand
AAAGAACAGCATTTGATGAGTCTTCGGTAAAAATGATAATAATAATAATGATGATGATGATGATGATGATGATGATGATGATGATGATGATGATGATGATGATGATGATGATGATGATGATGATGATGATGATGATGATGATTTCAAGTTTTGGCTCAAGGCCAGCAGTTTTAGCATGAGGGGACAGTCGATTATAATAACCCCATACTTGACTGTTACGTTATTTTATCAGTCCTGAAAGGATGAAAGCTAAAGTTGAACTCAGAGGGATTTGAATTCAGAACGTAAAGCATTGGGAAGAAATGTTGCTAAGCACTTTGCCTGATGTAGAAAAGATTATGCCAGCTCCCTGCCTTATAATAATCCTTTCTACTAGCGGCACAAGGCCTCAAATTTATGGGGGAGGGGACTAGTCGATTATATCAACCCCAGTGTTTCACTGGTACTTAATTTATCGACCCCCGAAAGGATGACAGGCTAAGTTGACCTCGGCAGAATTTTAATTCAGAACGTAGCGGTAGACGAAATACAGCTAAGCATTTCGCCTGGTGTGATAACGGTTCTGTCAGCTCACCGCCTTTTAAAATAGTAATAATAATAATAATAATAATAATTCTTTCTACTATAGGCACAAGGCCTGAAATTTGCGGGGAGAGGTTAAGTTAATTACATCAACCCCAAAAGGATGAAAGGCAAAGTCAACCTTGTAGCTAAGCATTTCACCCGGCATGCAAATGATTCTGCCAGCTTACTGCCTTGTATAATAATAATAATAATAATAATAATAATAATAATAATAATAATAATGCTTTGAAGGGCTGAAATGGGTGGGTGCGAGTGGATTACATTGAGCCCAGTGCATAACTGGTACTTAGTTCATTGAACCCGCAAACATGAAAGGCAAATCTGACCTTAGAGGAATTTGAACTCACAATGTAAAGACAGACAAAATGTTGCTAAGTAGTTTACCTGATGTGCTAAGGATTCTGACAGCTTACTACCTTATAATGATGATAATAATAATAATAATAATAATAATCCTTTCTACTAAAGGCACAGGGCCTGGGAGGGGGATAGTCGATTACATCAACCCCAGTACATAACTGGTACTTATTTCATCGACCCTGAAAGGATGAAAGACAAAGTCAACTTTGGCAGAATTTGAACTCAGAACGTAGAGATAAACAAAATACCACTAACAATTCTGCCTGCTCATAGCCTTGATAATAATAATAATAATAATCCTTTCTATTAATAAGCACGAGGCCTGAAATATTGGGAGGAGGGGGCTAGTCAATTAGATCAACCCTGAACTCAAATGGTACTTATTTTATTAACCCCCAATGGAGAAAAGGTAAAGTTGACCTTGGTAGAATTTGAACTCATAAAATAAAACCAGAAGAAATGCTGCTAAGCATTTTGTCCAGCATGCTAATGATTTTTCCAACTTGCTGCCTGATAATAATAATAATTCTTTCTTTATAGTAACAAAAAAGTAACAGTAATAACAACAATAATATCTGGCAGTCTGAAAAGAGAATATACAGTTGTTTAGTCAACTATCCAACCTGCTCAGTAAGTGGCTGAGTATTCCACAGACATGTGTGCCCTTAACATATTACTCAAGCAAAAATCAGTGACACACACAGTCTGGAACAAAGCTGGACCTTTGAATTACGGGTACACTCTATCTATTCATCTGACAGGCTTCTGAACAGTTTCCTTCATTTACCCAGTTATACAATAAAGTCTTGGGGAAGGGAAAAAAGTATTTCTAATGGAATAAACACTAGAATATTCCTGGTACTTATTCTAACAACTGACAGTTAGGTCTCCAAAGTTGTTGCTTGATCTGGTAGAAACAGCAGCTAAATCACCCAAAAAACACACTTAACTGTCTTGGAAAAACAAAAGAAGAAAATACATGGGTAATGTAGTCCAAGAGACCCTTCCAGAAAAGCACCAAGATGGTCATGGCCAGACTGCATTTGATTAATGTATTGTTTGATTAAATTTGACCTGAGACTATAAATGACAGCCCAAGAAGAAAGAAGGGCAAAGCTAACAACATAGGAAGAATTTGAATTGTGAAACCCTAGGGATTTAACTCCGATACCCCCCTCCCCACTACCTCTCTATCCTGATGTCACACAATATAAAGGAAAGCTTCTGATGAGTCTCCAGATTTAATAATAAGGATTTGAAATTTTGGCACAGGATCAGCAAATTTGGGGCAGCCAAAGTCGATTACATCAACCCCAGTGCGTAAACCAAAAAGATGAAAGGCAAAGTTAACCATGGCAGAATTTGAATTCTGAAAGTAAAGGTGCACAAAATGCCACTAAGCATTTCACCATATATACTAATGATTCTGCTAGCTCACTGGCCCAAAAGTAAAGTTGATTTCAGCAGGATTTGAACTAAAATTGCAAAATCTCAGAAGAAATACTGTAAAGAGGTTTTTTTTTTCCTTTTACCATAACAAGTTTACCAGCTCACTTGTAACTTCCAGATCTAATAATAATAATAATAACCCTTTCTACTATAGGCACAAGGCCTGAAATTTGGGGAAGAGGGATAGTTGATTATATCGACCCCAGTGTTTCACTGGTACTTAGTTTATTGACCCACCCCCACCCCCACAGGATGAAAAGCAAGGTCCAACCTTGGCAGAATTTGAACACAGAATGTGAAGATGAATGAAATACCATTAAGCATTTGACCCAGCGTGCTAACGATTCTGCCAGCTCTCCGCCTTAATAATAATGGTTTCAAGTTTTGGCACAAGGCCTCTCTGTCTCTATCCAGCAAGAGAATTCATATATTTACATTTCAGCATACACTTATATTCCTCAATATTATACACTCAACTCACTTGAGGGCATCTGATACTTAGCAACCTCACTCATGCTGGTGCCACAAAGAAATAAAAAAGCAAAAAAGCACAAAGTACTCTCTGTAAAGTGGTTGATGTTAAAAAGGGTATCCAGATGTAAAAACTGTGCCAAAAGAGACACTGGAGCTCACTACAGCCCTCCAGTCTACCGGTTCTTGTCAAACCATCCAACCCATGCCGGCATGGAAAAAGGGATGTTAAATGATGATGATGATGACAACTGTAATACATTTTAATCCAATACCCTAGAATCCTGGTGATTACTGATGATAACAACGATAGTGGAAACGATGATAATTACCACTACTACTATTATTATTATTATTATTATTTCTAATTTAGATACAAGACCAGCAATTTCGAGGGGAAGGGGTCAGTTCTCTATTTTAAACCCCCACCCCTGAGGATAAAAGGCAAAGCTAACCTTGGCAGGATTTGAACTTAGAATGTAAATACCTGAAAGAAATGCCATTCAGCATTCTGTCTGGCACGCTACCAACTCACTGCCTTCATAATAATAATAATAATAATAATAATAATAATAATAATCCTTTCTACTAAAGGCACAAGGCCTGAAATTTTGGGTGAGGAGACTAGTTGATTACATTGACCCCCAGTGTTTCACTAATACTTAATTTATTGACCCTGAAAGGATAAAAGGCAAAGTCGACCTCAGCAGAATTTGAACTCAGAATGTAAAGACAGACGAAATATTAGCATTTCGCCCGGCGTGCTAATAATATAATGGCTTCAAGAGTTTTGCCACAAGGGCAGCAATTGTGGGGGAGGGGACGAGTCAATTTCATCAACCCTAGGGTTCAACTGGCACTTATTTTAATGACCTCGTTAGGATGAAAGGCAAAGTTGATCTTGGTGAAATAATAATAATAATAATAATAATAATAACAGTTAGGAACAGTAAGGATTCTAA
>NC_069000.1:34758028-34762704 GCF_001194135.2 Octopus bimaculoides | reverse complement strand
ACTCAACTGGTACTTATTTTATTGACTCTGAAAGGATGAAAGTCAACCTCAGTGGAATTTTAACTCAGAATGTAAAGGCGGATGAAATATACCTTAATAATAATAATAATAATAATAATAACAGTTAGGAACAGTAAGGATTCTAAGGAGGATGTTGGCCATTGGATATAGCTTGCTTTTTTGGTATAGTGTTGGTATAACATTTGCCAGAGCAAAAGTGTCACTGAGAATAATAATAATAATGTAGGTGCCCCAGGTATGATATATAAAAAAAACTAAAAATAATAAAAAGGGGGATGTCAGAAACATCTAGACAACATCCCAGGAGAACCATGTCTCAGAGAAATCCAGAAGATTGTGCTGACAAGTACTGCCCGCATCCTTAGAAAAAACCCTATCAATTTAAATGTCTGGAGATATTTCGCTACTGCCCCTGCCACTTACCCTCCCCAAGCTTTCAGTTATACTGTAACATCTCTTATCCTTCACTTGCCTTAGGGTGCTGGGTATGTTTCCAGAAGTAATTGCAACAAACATTCAAATTAAAAGTAAATAACAACAATAATAATAATAATGTTTTTTTGAATTGGGCTCAAGGCTAGTAATTCTGACTGATTGGCTGGTTCTTTATTTTATCGAACATGGAGAGATCAAAGACAAAGTTGAAGTTAAAATGATAATGATGATGATGAGGCATGTAAAGAATTGGAAGAAATACTGCAAGGTATTTTGTCAGATGCTTGAATGATTCTGTCAATCCACAGTTCTTTAATTTCTAAAATGGGAGCAAGGTTGGAAACTGAGGGGAATGGGGTGGGGGTAGATAAATGGATTCAATCCACCACACACACACACCCTGTATTTAATACTTTTTTTTTTTTTTTAAATCAGGCCTTGAAAGATGAATGAAAGAAAAGGAGTTGATACATTGGCAGGATTTGAAACTGAGAAAATGAAGAGCAATGACAACAGCAACAGCAACAAGAACAACAATAATGAAAATCAGAGAAAGAAAGAGAAAGAGAGAAAATATGTTAAACTGAAAAAGAAAGAAAGAAAGAAAAAAACAACAGATGAAACACGAGAGGATGTCCTTTTATGTTGGGTGATGTTGACAGAGGGGACAGAGCAAGAATTGGGTAAGAAACATTTTGGTATGGCTGTTTTGGCACTGCCTATTTGGTCTTGCTGATTTGACACCAGACATCGTAGTGTTTTTCTTATCCTCTCTCTGTTTATGTACGTGAGCGTTATTTCTCTTTATGCGAATGAAGAGAGAAAATGTTTCTATCTCTCTATCTCTCTCTCTCTCTCTTTCTGTGTGTGTGTGTGTTTGCCTCCAGTGCCGAAAAGTACTGCAGCCAAAACGAAGGCTAAATGCCTCATCAGTCGGACCAAAATGTTCAGCATCCAAAGAGTAGCAATGCAATCGTCTCATTCCGAGCAAGGGACAGGCTTTAAGCAATAAAGTATATGGGTTCTAGTGAAACGAGGAACACAAGTGGTGGGTTTAAAGAGATGCAACAGTGACGATGGAAGAAGTTAAAAGGAGTGGGATTGTAAGGGGTGATAAATGGGAAGGAGACAACAATATCTAAATCAGCAAAGGTTTCGTTACCATAAAAACTAATTACTCAGTTTTCCTTGTTGTTTTCCTTCTTCTTTTATTTTCTCTTAAATAATTTAATCCATTGTTTTTCTCCAACAAGTAGATCCAGTCTTGAAATATCCCCCAAACATGTAATTCCTCCATTCCTGTGTGCTTCTACATTAAATATGCTTCTGGCTTGTATGTGTAGACACATCTATATACATACATATAGATATACATACACACACACATATATATACATACATAAATACACACACACACACACATATAAAGTTTACAAACAATAGATACAGCCTGCAAACAGGACTCAATACAAGAGCAGATTCTAAAAAAAGTGTAATTTGAATCAACCATTTGATGAAATTTCAAAGTTACTGTCAGTAATATAGATATTATATATGTATGTATATATGTGGACAAACCAAATATTTTGAGAGCATTTAATGTGTATATTTTGAAATGTATTAACTGAAGAAGATTATTTGTAAAGGGATGTATTTCCTATTGTATATTACACAAAATCTGAAACATGCATATTAAAATGCTTTTGAGATAAGGGGATAGTTGTCCAAAGGTTGCAGAAAAACACAACTCTTAGAAAAGAAATTGAGAAGTTATGCTTTTGTATTGCCTGGCTATATATATTACTACTTATGGTATATTAGTGGACAGAATGTTATTTAGTTTTGTGCTGACTATTGCACTTGGCAATACTAACAAGACTGGCATTGCCAAGAGCAACCATCAGCAACATAGTGATCTGTTATACACCATAACCAGCAATATAGTACTCAAAAGAATAAAGGTATATATATATATATATATATATATATATATATATATATATATATATATAAAATTTGCTTACATATTGCGATACTATATAGATTTGGTAATCTATAGACTGAAACAGGAATTGATGAAGTGGTATCTTGTTATGTGGCAGGTGTGAGTAATGCATGTGTGTGTGTGTTTGTTTGTGTGTGTGCATGTGTGTATGAGTTGCTTACAAATATGTCTATGTATTGTAGTTAAGATTGTAAGTGAATCTGTGTATCTGGCCTATGCTATATACATAGTTTTCAATGGATATTATTCTGCTCTACCCAACTGTATTGAGTACTATTTTTTTTCCCACATCATTGCATTTCATACTTCCTATTATCCCATACATATACATACACATATACATTCACACACGGACATATGTATATGTATAAAATTCATCAGTAAAATATGACAAGATTTCTTTACTGTCATCACAAAATAACTTTAAAAAAACACAAACAAAAACCAATAGAAAGTCAATGGATGAAACTAGACAAAGTAGTGTGCGTAAATAGTTATCATGATAGAGAAGGTTGGCTTTCACTGCCATAGTCTCCATGTTTACTTTTAAGTGGAGAAACGATGAAGAAAAGGTAATTGTTATTATCAATATTATTATTATTATTATTATTATTATTATTATTATTATTATAATCATCGTCGATAATCCACATGAGATTGTTTTTGTTTTGTAAAAATTCTTTTAATCAGAAAAAATAAAATTTATATATATCTGTCTATATATGTGTATATATACATGTATGTGTGTGTATTTTTATTTATATAGACACGTATGTGTGTGTGTATGTGTATACATACACATGTATATATATGTGTGTGTATAAATATCATCATCATCAATGCGTGTGTGTATATATATATATATTATTATATATACACATACATATAGAAAATCATCAGATTCAAATAAATAAATGCAGTCTACTGTTTGTGTATCCAAAAACGCACACACAGACACACGCATATATAGACTGATTTTCGTCTTCCACTGGTTTGCAAGATGCCTGATGAAATGTGGGGTAGTTTAGCATGTAAAATAATGATGTAATACATTGAGTGCAAGTAATTGCCACACTACTGAAACATGTGTAGCATGAACTGAACTGTTGAATATGTATTCATCTTCATTTATTAAATACATGTATACACACACACACAGACATACACACATATATGTATACACTCACACACATACAGATATATATTATTTTTTTTTGTTAAAATGAAAACCGTTCTTCAGAAAAGGAAAACAAAGAAAAACAACAGGCAACATCCTAAATTCTTTTTAGAGAAGTAAGAATTTCCTCTTCTAGAAAGTGACAGCATTTTCAGTAAAAGATTGTGCTTTAAATTATCCATCCAGGTTTTTAACCAATGAAAATTCATAAAAAAAATGATCCCCATTAAAATTAAAGAGTGCAGGCAAATGCTGCTTTAGTGACCAGAATTGAGGAAAAAAAAATCACGGACAATTTTGGTTTCACCATTTTTCTTCCCCTTTGCCTGCTTTCAACATTTTACAATTTCAGTGAAAGGGAGAGAGGAAGAAGAATGGGATGTTGTGATGTTGACGCCTTTCTTCCACATCCTATTCCACCTGCTGCTGTCTCAAACAAGGGTATTTTGCAAGGTGAAGTGTATGAGATGAGGTGACGATTTGAAACAGTGATGAAGAATACAAAATTATCTTGCATCAACTTCACTTTGACAAGCAAGAAACAACGAAATGGTTGCCATCACACTTTGATTTTCTTTGTTTGCATTTCTTTTTTTTTTGCTGGTAGCAGGAGTAGGGAATTTTAATGTGGGTAGGTGCAGCCCACCTCTTTCATTAATAATGCTTCCTACAAAATTCAAGCATTATTAATAAAAGAGTGGCTGCAAATAAAACAAAATACTTTTATTTCACTGGAAAACACTTAAAGAGATCAATCTCTTTTTCTATGTATATACTACATATATATATATATATATCTTACATGCAGATATGTATCAAGCTAGTTCATTGACAATGATTTATAGGTAGGGAAATTCAAAACTAGAATTAACACTTTTTACTTGATATTAATACTTTAATATTGCAATAACTAGGATGGTTAATGATGTCCTGTAATTCATATATATATATATATATACACACACACACATATATATACACACATATATATATATATATATATATATATATATATATATATATATATATATATATATA
>NC_069000.1:34755520-34757217 GCF_001194135.2 Octopus bimaculoides | reverse complement strand
TATATATATATATATTTATATATTATATATCTATATCTATATATGTTATGTATATGATAGACAGTAATAAAACTTCATTAAATTTAACCAATTAACTTTTTTAACACATTTGTCTTTTTTAAAAATTCCTTATTTGCAAATTAGCCATTTCTTCATCTTCCTCTTTCTTTAAACATTTGAGATTTTCCCTATGAAATCCATTCACCTTTTTCATTTAGTCCACAGTTTTATTCCCTCTTTCTTTTCGTACCATTGCCACATATTCCCCAACCCCCACCCCTTCTTTCACTCCACCTCTACCCCTTTATTAGACTACTCAATAGCAGCAGTAAATATCACCTCATCCTACTATTGCACATGCACTCACGCGTTCACACTACCACACACACACACACACACATAGATACATCCACAGAAGTTCTCAGTCATTTTTGGTGACGTTGGTTTTACTGTCTTCAGCAATAATGGAAGCCGATTTGTCGAACTCAGCAATTGGTTCAACTTTTATTTTGTCCGGAGCTGACCAACGCCTTTTGCGTACCTGTTGAACCCCTAAACCACTACCGTTATTGCTAGTGTTGGTAGCGGTGCCATTTTTATTGCTACTAATATCTTCTGGGGCTAAATTTGTCTGAGTCTCGGTACTGTGTGTTGTAGTTTGTTTATGACCGAAGCTCATAGCTGCCGGAGGGCTGCAGTGCCGACTTAAATAAGTTGATTGGTTTTGTTGGCAATTAGACACTGGGGATGATGCTGATGTTGTGGATAGAGTTGTATTCATAGTAGAAGTAGTACTAGCAGTTCGGAAGTTGGAGTGGGCCTCTCCGTCGATTTTGGTCCCCTTAAAGCTCTGCGGGTATTGGGGATGGATCATATCTCTGGGCGCTTCTTTGTGTGTCAAAGATATGCAGACATCCCCAACTGATAACTTGTGGCAGTCAAGTCCATAGCGCTTTATCGTTCGTTGGGGACAACATGATGACCATCCTTTACCAAAAACAAAGAAAGGATGTTCCAGGGTGGCTTCCACAGTCACCTGACGAAGAAAAAAAAAAAAAAGCATTAATATTTACAAGAATAATTAATTATCAGTTAATTAACATCAAATATTTTAAAGTAAATGAAGCATTAAACACGTTTGCCTGAATCTTTGAGACAAAGAACTACCATTCTGTTATACAGTAAATGCTTTAAAATGGTTGGCATTTGAAAGGGCTTCCAGCCTATGAAACCATGCCAGAGCAGACACTAGAACATGCAGATGTCTTTGGACCTATCAAATTCTATTCAAACCTTCCAACCATGTCAGCATGGAACATGGACGTTAAATGATGATGATGATGATGATGATGACGATGATGATGATGATGATGATACACAAATATTTATAGACTAGTGTCGGAATCTTGGCATGTCTTCATCACAGTATTTTGGTCATTGTACCCTGTAGCCTTCTTCGGGTGCCAGCCTTGTTTAGTAACATTCTTGGGATCCTGGAATTTGGAACCAAGCCTTGCATTAAATCTGCAGAATAGATTGCTCTTGTTTCATGATTTAACATATTGAGCCAAAATTTGAAACCGTCATCATTATTGAAACATGTGTTGCATGAACAGAACTGTTGAACACATATATTCATTTACTAAATACATGTATGCATATATATATATATATATATATATATATATATATATATA
>NC_069000.1:34748180-34754658 GCF_001194135.2 Octopus bimaculoides | reverse complement strand
GGCACATAAAAGACACCATTTCGAGCGTGGCCGTTTTCGTGCGGGTGACACGTAAAAGCACCCACTACACTCTCTGAGTGGTTGGCGTCAGGAAGGGCATCCAGCTGTAGAAACTCTGCCAAATTAGATTGGAGCCTGGTGTTGCTATCCGGTTTCACCAGTCCTCAGTCAAATCGTCCAACCCATGCTAGCATGGAAAGCGGACGTTAAACGATGATGATGATGATGATGATATATATATATACACACAAACAGTATTGCAGCTGATTTATTTGACTAAACCCTTCAAGGTGGTGCCCCAGTGTGGCCACAGTCCAATGACTGATGGAAACAAGTGAAAGAGAAAAGACAGACAATTCTTATGGATTTAACGAAAGGTTTGGTTCCACAATCTGAAAACATTAAAAATACCTTGGCAAGAATATAAAGTGATGAAACAAATGCCATTAACATTTTAATCATAATGATAACAACAACAACAACAACAACAATAATAATACTTTTTGCTGTAGGCACAAGGTCTGAAATTTGTGGGGAGGGGACTAGCCGATTATATCAATCCCAGTGTTTCACTAGTATTTAATTTATCGACCTCGAAAGGATGAAAGGCAAAGTTGACCTTGGTGGAATTTGAACTCAGAACGTGAAGACAGACAAAATACTACCAAGCATTTGACCCGGCATGCTAACAATTCTGCCAGCTCACCACCTTCAATAACAACAAGAACAATAATAATAATAATAATAATAATAATAATAATAATAATAATAATAATAAGAGCAATAATCCTTTCAACTGTAGACACAAGGCCTGAAACTTGGGGAATGGGGATAGTTGATTACATTGGTCCCAATATTCAACTGGTGCTTAATTTAGTGACACCAAAAGGATGAAAAGCAAAGTCAACCTCAATGGAATTTGAACTCAGAACATAAAGACGAACAACATGCCGCTAAGCATTTTGCCTGGCGTGCTAACAATTCTGCCAGCTTATTTAATAATTATGAGGAATTCCAGAAGGAGCTTTGTGAGACCACTGCTGAGACGCTTCTGAAAAAAGAAAAGCCGCTGGGAAACCGATTATAGCAGCAACTCCATCTAAGAATATCTGAAGCAGGAATTTTATTCTGAAATATCATCGGACTATGGATAACTAAATTCCAACAGGTATATAATCCATTTTTTGTATTATAGTGCATTGTAGTACCATTCAAAACTTTTTATACTTTACAAACAATACACAATGCTTCAAGTGAACTACAATACTCTCCTATAATAATAATAATAATATGCAGCATAGAAAATAACAGGAACAGGAAGCATAGAAAATTATATCGCCTCCTTTAATATGATTTGCACATCTTTTAACTGACCGCAGAAGAATGGAAAGTAAAAGTCAATCCCAAAGGTATCAGAATGCAGAACATAATGGGAAGGAAAGAAATTTTTATCTATCTACTATTCTACTGATTCTGCCAGTCCACTACAGTTTAAAAAACAATTACATTAACAATAATTATGATTTAAACAACAATGAATAAATAAGTAAATACACACACACACACAGACACACTCACAGATATATATTATATATTAATTCATTTTAATTATTCATGACAAACTGTCAAATATTTCAATCAATTGAAGTCACTGGACATTGAAATCAGTTGACTGAAACATATGGCCATTTGACATGAATTGTAACATTGATTATCAAAGAAATATTTATCATTGGGTTTTTTTCTTTCTCTCACAAGCGAGAATACTAAAAATGAACCCGACAGCTCTCAAAAATTAAGTAAAAAAAAAAAACGGAAAAATAATCCAGAATCCTTATCCAGTACCCAATCGATCCTAAAATCTAATCAGTTTGTGCCAGTCATGAGGCCAAACATTGCTGAAAGTTTCATCCAAATCCATCCAGCGGTTCTTGAGATATCTTGTCCACGGACTAACAAACATGACTAAAAACAACACCGCTGCCTTTGCTAAGGGGGAGGTAATAATAATTGATATAAGATCACCATGTCACGCACATATGGTTCCATATGGCTGTGATGCATGTGCCTGGTGTACCTTTATTAGACGGGTAGTCATGATGGGTATATTAAGCTTTGTATATTTGTACCCCAGTGTCACTTTGATGGTATGCACTGCACCCTCACTCAATAATAATAATAATAATCATCGTTGCCATCCGGTTTCACCAGTCCTCAGTCAAATTGTCCAACCCATGCTAGCATGGAAAGCGGACGTTAAACGATGATGATGATCATCGCTTAACGTCCGCTTTCCATGCCAGCATGGGTTGGATGATTTGACTGAGGACTGGTGAACCAGATGGCCACACCAGGCTCCAATCTGATTTGGCAGAGTTTCTACAGCTGGATGCCCTTCCTAACGCTAACTACTCCGAGCGTGTAGTGGGTGCTTTTATGTGCCACCGGCACGAAGGCCAGTCAGGCGGTACTAATAATGATAATAATAATAATAATAATAATAATCCTCTCTACTATAGGCACAAGGCCTGGAATTTGGGAGCGGAGGAGAAGTTGATTCCATCAACCCCAGTACTCAACTGATACTTATTTCATTGACCCCTAAAGGATGAGAGACAAAGTCGACTTCAGCAGAATTTGAACTTAGAATGTGAAGACAGATGAAAAGCCACTAAGCATTTCACCTGGCACGCTAACGATTCTGTCTGTTCACCACCTTGATGATAATAATAATAATAGAGAAGATTGGAACAGAATGTCCTGTAGAGCTTTTCTACAGAAAGTTTCCCTCTTAGGGACAGGAAAGATTATCAGAAGGGTTTTAAGCACTTAAAAGACAATTGAAAAATACCACTAGGCATTTCGTCCAGCATGCTAACAATTCTGCCAGCTCACTGCCTTAATAAAAATAATGATAATAACAATGGTGGTGGTGATGGTGGTAGTGGTGGTGGTGATAATGGTGAGGAGGACGAGGAGGAGAAGAAGATGAAGAATTTTTTTTACTCTAGGCACAAGGCCTAGAGGGGCCAGCCAATTAGATTGACCTCAGTACACAACTGGTACCTAATTTATCGACCCTGAAAGGATGAGAGGCAAAGTCAACCTAGGCGGAATTTGAACTCAGAACGCAAAGACAGATGAAATACCGCTAAGCATTTCAGCCGGCGTGTTAACAATTCTGCCAGCTCACCGCCTTAATAATAAAAATAATAGTAATAATAAAAATAATAATAATAATAGTAATAATAATATGCATGATTATACCTGAACTTTATTTTCACCAACCAGGAAGCTGAGAATAGTGGTTCCAAGGTCAACATTTTCATCTGTGCGTACCACGGTGCTGGAGTCAATTTTGAGGTCAGCACTGATCTCGGCACTGTGAATGAAATCGTTTGTCTGTAAATCTTCAACACGCTTCAGGTCACCATTGGCAAGCTGAATGATTGAACCCTTGATGAAATGCGGAGGATAGTGAAGGTGTGGTGTCATAGGGGTGTTAGGTATTCCAGGCGATGTCCTTGTCCCGTGTAGTTGCGGTTGATGATGTGGTTGGTGTTGTTGTTGTGGTTGTTGCTGTTGTTGTTGTTGTTGATGTGGGTGTTGGTGTTGTCCAATTCCCATTTCACAGCCTGTCGATGCCATCTCGCTGATCGACTTTGACCGTTTCGCCGGCGATATGGCTTCCGACTTATGATGATAAGTCTTTGCCCCAGCGGACAATACTTGCTCTGGCTCTACGACTGGAGATTCGTTGATTTGGATGTTGGGTGGCCGGGTGAGTATACGGTGTTTCAAACTACCCTCTTTGCCACTTGGTACCTTGTAACCCAAGTCCTTATTGAGATCTGTTTTGGGGGTGGTTGTAGTGTCCTTCAGTAAAGAACTGGTTTTATTCTGAGTCGATAAGGGAGATAACTGACGAGAGTGCAAGTGTTTCTGTTGTTGCTGTTGTTGTTGTGATGAGGCTGAGTGAGACTTATCCTCTTTTGAAAGACTATGAGAAGGGGCAACTCCACGTGGCGAGTGACTGTAGCCATCGACAGTCGCAGCCTCAGCGAGCGAATCCCTCATTTGTTCTTGTTTGGGAGAGTGTTGATGCATAAGAGCTGACTGGCTGGGCGAGTGTCCGAGGTTGCCGGCGGAGCTGGGAGAAGTGGTCGGAGTCGCATTCCGATGAGAGGACAGTGGAGAGTATTGTGATATATGAGTTGGCATGAATGTGTGAGGTAGCTGCGATTGGCTGACATGTTGGGTGTGGCTGCCCATGCTGGCGAGGACAGCAGAGTAGGAGTCCAAGTGAGGGTAGTGACCAGCTGGTGACAACAGGCAACTGGGTGAGTAGCCTTGGGGGTATTGAGGGTAGAATGTATTATAAGGTGACACAGCACCAGATGCTAGATGACCAGCTGGCTGTCCATGAATGCTATAAAGAGAGGAAAATGAAGCTAGTGAGCTATTGGCTGTTGTATAGAGAGAGTTACCGTATTGGCCAGCGTGGTAAATCCTTGGAGCCGGATCAGCAACAGTTGGAGAAGGCCGAAATAAGCTGCCAATGGACGATTGGCTGCTGTTAAGAACCGATTGCATCTCCAGACCAGGCTGTGTAGCTGTGCGCACGGTATGCAAGCTTTCTGCAGCTTGGACAATAGTCGGAGCAGTGTAGCCGGGGAGAAGGCTGCTGTGAACAGGACGAAGGGGCAAAGAGGGCGCTACACTTTGAGTCGATCCATCGCCAGTACTGGTGTTTGGGAAGCAAGAGAAAGGACGTGGAGCTGTTACTGAACTACTTTGAAGAGGAACAGGAACTCTACCATTCTGTCCACAGCCATTTCTGGAAAAAAAAAAAGAAAAAAGACAAAAGGAAAAGATATTTTAAAAGAGGGAATACATTTTGTGCAATTTAAAAAAAACAAAAAAAAACAAAGAATATTTGCTGTTACCATACAAACAAAAACTAAAACAATTCTTTTAATAAACAAAAATAAACATGTGGTAAGAAGCTTGCTTCCCAATCACATGGTTCTGGGTTCAGTTCCATTGTGTGGCACCTTGTGTAATAACCTTGGGCCAATGGAAACTGAAAGAAGCCTGTCATATATATGCGTGTGTGTGTGAGCTTGTCTGTCAACACTGTTTGATAAATATTACTGCTGTTTACGTCCCATAACTTAGCGGTTCAGCAAAAGAGGCCAATAGAATAAGTACTAGGCTTACAAAAAAAATAATAATAAATACTGGAGTTGAGTTATTCAACTAAAAAATTCTTTAAGTAGTGCTCCAGCAAGGACACAGTCTAATGATTGAAACAAGTAAAAGACAAAAGATAATTTACAGTAATGAAGACTCATTGAGAAACATAAAAACTAGTCACTGACACGGTTCCACTAAGATGCAGTGGAAGTGTATCAGTGACCAGGTCGCAGTCGGTGCAACAAAAATTCTGACATTGTCATCACCATCATTAATTACCATTTAACATCCATGTTCCATACTGGTATGGGTCGGATGGTTGGATAGAATCCGATAGGTCAGGGACTACACTGAGCTCCAATGTTTGTAGCTTTGGCATGGTTTTCACAACTGGATGCCCTTCATAACACCAACAAGGTTACAGCTTGGGCTGGCTGCTTTTTTTTCTTGCTACCAGTACTATTGAAATTGCCATGCAAGCCCTAGGAAAAGATAGTGGGTGTCAGCTTCATACCAGGGGCACAAGAGGATTACTATGAACAAGAGTGACTGCACAGTAGGTCCCTCGGAGGGATCCACATGGCTACTCACAACTAATTAGGGGAAAAGAAGGGGAGAGAAAGAGGAAATATAGATATTAGATATTAAGAATAATAAAGAGTATGGAGATATGTACATATACAAAATTAATTTGATAGTTATATACAGCAAATCAACTATTATTAATATTAATATATAGTCCATGGGCAACCTTTACAGTCCAGCATAGAGCTCACAGAATTACCCATCAGAAGAATCCATGGAATGACTAAATTAATCGTAGACACAAAAGTTGGAGACTGATTGTTGTGAGATATATATACATATATAGATAGATAAATATAGATATAAGATATAAGATATGAGGAGTTTTTGTCAGAGTGATTCAAACTAATAGGTATGCTACTAAAATTCTGGTTTTGATTTGAACTACTGTTGAACATGTGACTGCCGACTATACCTACACACACACACGGCGTTAGGAAGGGCATCCAGCTGTAGAAACTCTGCCAAATTTAGTTTGGAGCCTGGTGTTGCCATCCAGTTTCACCAGTCCTCAGTCAAATCGTCCAACCCATGCTAGCATGGAAAGCGGACGTTAAACGATGATGATGATGATATATATTCGCCAGGATAGATCGCTGACCACTACATTTATATTTTTTTCTCCTTGTTTCTTTCTGTGTTCCTTTCAGTTGAAGAGTGTAGGCTCGAAATGTCAAAGACTTTCTCTATTCCCGAG
>NC_069000.1:34747744-34748170 GCF_001194135.2 Octopus bimaculoides | reverse complement strand
TTTCAGTTGAAGAGTGTAGGCTCGAAATGTCAAAGACTTTCTCTATTCCCGAGCGTTAAACTAATACATCCATTTGTTGTTTACACCACCTGTCTTTGTCTTTTGTTTTCTGGAAATGTAATAGACTTTCTCACCTTCCCGAGCATCAAATTAATACACCTGCTTGTTGTTTATACACCTGTCTTCGTCTTTTGTTTTCTGTAAATTTCAACGATATATATATATTTGTTAAAGAGACAACAAACGCTAAGGCAAGACAAACAACTCAAGTCATATATGGTATTATTATTTAAAAAATTTAAAGTTTTACAGCTGTTTCTGGGGTATCTTGTCATTGGAAACAAACAGGGAAAATGTGAAAGGTATAGACAGCTGTAAGACTTTACATTTTTCTAATAATAATAATAACATATATGACTTGAGATG
>NC_069000.1:34745290-34747311 GCF_001194135.2 Octopus bimaculoides | reverse complement strand
TATATATATATATATAAAATATATATATATATACACACACACACACACACATATACATGTCTATATGTATTGTGTATGTTTTTGTGTCCCCTCCTCCATTATCACTTGGCAATTGGTGTTGGCTTGTTAACATCTTCAGTGTGTGCTTGTGTATGAGTGCATGTATGTACTTGTTACTGTCTCCTTGTTTTGACATGACTTGATAGTTGTAAACGAGTGTCACTGTCGTGTAAGCAGTGTCTTGCATTTCCAATCTTTTATGGAAACATTACCTTACCTGTCTATGAAACAACAATTAATATTGCAAACCATTATGGAAAACACTGTAGCTTACTCTTTTACTTGTTTCAGTCATTTGACTGCGGCCATGCTGGAGCACCACCTTTATAGTCGAGCAAATTGACCCCAAGACTTATTCTTTGGAAGCTTAGTACTTATTCTATCAGTCTCTTTTGCCAAACCGCTAAGTTATGGGGACGTAAACACACCAGCATCGGTTGTCAAGTGATGCTGGGGGGACAAACAGACACACAAACACATATATATATATATATATATATATATATATATATATATATATATATATACGATGGGCTTCTTTCAGTTTCCGTCTACCAAATCCACTCACAAGGCTTTGGTCGGCCCAAGGCTATAGTAGAAGACACTTGCTCAAGGTGCCACGCAGTGGGACTGAACCCGGAACCATGTGGTTGGTAAGCAAGCTAGTTGCCACACAGCCACTCCTGCGCCTTACTTAAACTTTTATAGAAACCCTTCAAATGTTTTTAACAGTGCAACTTGAAGTAGATAAAGCTATAAATCATATTGTGTAAGCGCTGGATTAAAAACACCTTTGGACAGAAAAAATTTGAAGGTTGCCCGAGGAACTTGAGCCAAGATCTTAAGTAAACACAGCAGACATTCTACCATTTTACCAAAGCAATCTTTTTTTTTGCTACCAGCAAGATTTCTATGTTGTTGGCATCACAAGGATTTAAAATCTTCGAGAAATCATCCTTTGTTTTTTCAACAGTGGAACTCAAAGTAAGATAAAGTTATAAATAATACCTTGTAAAATACAAGATGATATCAAAACGTTCCCAGATTAGTTCTGTAGCATGCCAACAGATGGCAGTACACAGTTGTGTGCACAGTGAGAGCTAGCAGTGACCCTCATGAGACAGAGTGCTGAGTGACATTACTATGTTTAGTTTGCAATTGTGAAATTTATGTTATTGCCATTCCTTGTATGATGTAGTCTGCAATTTTTGACATGGACAGGAAGTTGGAACAAAGAGCCAACATGAAATTTTGTGTAAAACTTGCGAAGTCTGCTACAGAGATATTGAGCATGCTTTGGCAAGCTTACGGTGATGAGGCAATGGGTCACATGGAATGTTTTAAGTGGCATTGGTGCTTCAAAAGCGGAAGAATGTCCCTCGAAGACCTACCATAAGCGTCACCTGTGGAAAAGTGGAGAAAATTCATCAGCTTGTGCATGACGTTCTTCACGCGATGACAATCCACTCTGTCACTGAGCTCTCCTCACTCTGGAGTTTCTCACTAAAAACAGCAAGGTATCTTTTCTGCACCTGCCCTATTCACCAGTTTTAGCACCTGAAGACTTCCATCTCTTCCTCAAGATGTAAAGCAGCTCAAAAGTAATCGTCTTAATACTGTTGTCAAGATCCAAAGCAAATTACACAAAAAGCCCTTGATTCACTTACAGGAAACAACTCCCAGACCGGATTCCAAAAGTGAGAGGAATGCTGGTACAAGTATATTGCTGCACAAGATGACTATTTCAAAGGAGATGGTGTTAAGACTTACGCTTTTACTTGTTTCAGTCATTTGACTGTGGCCATGCTGGAGCACCACCTTAATCGAGCAAATTGACCCCAAGATTTATTCTTTGTAAGCCTAGTACTTATTCTATCAGTCTCTTTTTGCCAAACTGCTAAGTTACGGGGACATAAACACACCACCACAGGGATGAAAACACACCAACATCAGTTGTCAAC
>NC_069000.1:34742244-34743844 GCF_001194135.2 Octopus bimaculoides | reverse complement strand
TAATAAACGAATAAATAAAAAGGTATAAATACTCAGTTGAAACACTCACCTGTTCATCTGTTTCTTAACTCTACAATCTGCATATCTCCATTCATTAATAATAAAAAGATATGTGCATCAAACAAAAACAACAAGAACAACAACACAGCAGCAGGTACAAGTAGTTGCTCCACCAGGTATTATATTATTATTTCTGAAACATGGAGGAAGTCTTATTTTTGTTTTTTTTTTATAGATATTTATAGGAATTTTTTTGTTGTTGTTGCTGTTGTTGTTTCGTTTGTTCAAGGGGTGGTTTTGTGTGTGTGTGTGTTTATTGTTTGTTTATTCCTTGTTCCTTAAAGCTTACTGATAACGTAAATCCAAACAATTGCTTTGATGTGGTTATTTTGTTTGTTTGTTTGTTAGTATTTTGTGTTTGGTCTTCTTTTTTCTACACAGGCTCCGCGGGTAGCTGATGTTGGTTCTGAATGGTAAGGGAAGTTTTCCAATCTTAAGCAACAAGCAACAATATCTGCAAATAATAAAAAGTATTAGCAATATAAACAAACAATAGATGAATAGCTTTAAAATGTTACAAATGGAAAAAAAAAAAGAAAAAAAACATAACATAAAACACAACAAAATCATTTTTACTATTAACCCCTTTGTTACCATATTCCTGTAGAAATAAACTGCCTTTGTTTCAATTAATTTTGAAAATAATGAAGAATTTATTAGAATAACTCTGTTGTTGTTAGGCTGTTGAATGGGACAGAAATTGACATGAAATTTTGATAAAAGGTTTTTGTCCTTTCTTTTTCAATTTAGATCACTTTAAAACAGGGAATTTGTTTCATAGAACCTGGGTTAGTTTCAGGCAAGTAGGAATCAATAGAGTTGAATATAATCTTAAAATGGCATGTCAGCTAATTCTAGAGCTAAAAATAGATCTACTGCTCTAACAAAAAAAAAAAAAAAAAAAAAAAAAAAAAAAAAAAAAAAAAATTTAAAAAAGGGCCAAAAATATTTATGGAACATGGAGAAGTTGGTGCATGTCCTGCGCTCTCACAGATTCCTCATGAATAGTTCTTCTCTGGGCCTCTGCATTCAGATAGTGAATATTACCACCAACTATCTCTCCATGTAATACTAGCAACATATGATACATTCTGTAGTATGCAAAATGTATCATATTTTGATATAAAATATATTATATAATGATACAATGAAAACAAATATGTATTAATATGGAAAAATATTCTAAATTGATATAACATTTGTATTGTATAGATATGGAATTATAATATATATAATAATACAATTCAGTGTGTGTGTATGTATGTACATATATATATATATATATATATATATATATATATATATACCAGAGTAAGCAGATAAATGTGAAACAACTCGAATACCAGTGCCATGTAAATAGCAACCATGCTGGAGGTATGTAAAAGCACCCATTACACTCCTGGAATGGTTGGCGTTAGGAAGGGCATCCAGCAGTAGAAACCATGCCAAACTAGACTGGAACCTAGGCTCTCTGGCTCATCAGCTCCAGTCAAACTGTCTAACTCATGTCAGCATGGAGAGTGGACATTAAATGATTATG
>NC_069000.1:34741547-34742234 GCF_001194135.2 Octopus bimaculoides | reverse complement strand
TGTTCCAGATCATTATGCAAGACAGAAAAAGAATTCATCTCTTACTTAGTATCTTCTTCAGTTAATTCACTTCAAGCTATTGTAAATAGAAGAGAGGAGGAAAAGCTGTAGCTTTACATAGATACTCTAACAAGGACTTGGAGTGGTTGTTCTACTGGGTGGGGCCAAATTGAAAAATTCTGGTAAAGCACATCGCTTCTATGCATCACACTATATATAAATATATATGTGTGTGTATACAAACACACACTTTCTTTTTATTCTTTGACATGTTTCAGTCATCAGAATGTAGCCATGTCGGGGCACCACCTTGAAGAATTTTTAGTCAAATGTATTGACCCCCCAGTACTTAATTTTTTTAAAAGAGCCTGGTACTTATTCTCTCAGTCTCTTTTACTGAACTACTGAGTTACGGGAATGTAAACACACCAGCACTGGTTGTCAAGCAGTGGTGGAGGGATCAAACACAGACACGAACATACACACATATATATATATATATACGATGGGCTTCTTTCAGTTTCTGTGTACCAAATCCACTCACAGAGCTTTGGTTGACCCAAAGCTATATTAGAAGACACATGCCCGAGGTGCCTTGTAGTGGGACTGAATCAGGAAATATGTGGTTGGGAAGCAAGCTTCTTACCACACAGCCATGCCTGCACCTAGCCATGCTTTATATATATA
>NC_069000.1:34740724-34741470 GCF_001194135.2 Octopus bimaculoides | reverse complement strand
ATATATATATATACATACATACAGAGAGAGAGAGAGAGGGGGGGAGAGAGAAAGATAGACAGACAGAGACACAGAGAGAAAGAGAGACAGCAACAGAAGATAGATATAGATATATACGGTGGGCTTCTTTCAGTTTCCATCTACCAAATCCACTCACAAGGTTTTGGTTGACCCAGGTTTGCAGTAGGTGACACTTGCCCAAGGTGCCACACAGAAGGAGTGAACCCGGAACCATATGGTTGGGAAGCAAACTGCTTAACCACACAGCCACGCCTACACCTATGGCTCTGCACTCATCAATACACTAATCTGAGAAAAGTGACATGATGGTCACGACTGGAATGTCTCTGTTCGTAGCGTTTTGCCCAACATCATGACTGACCTAGGGAGCTAAACCAACAATGACTACAACAACAACAATTTTAATAAAATGAAGAATGAGTCAGAACATTCCTGAATTTCTTAGATATAAGAGAGGAGGTGGAGGAGGAAGGCGGGGAGGGGGAAGATCATCACCAAACAAGTAAAGCATATAAGGTATGTAAATAAATAAAATAAAAGCAACTTCACACACATACACACACACATACACATGCATACACACGCAGTCTGCAAGCATTTGTGCAAATATCTAAGTCAAAGTCATGTGTGCACACACACACACACACACACACACACACACACATTTTCCCCTTTTTTATTCTCTCACACACCCAAAGCATACACTCTCTCGTTCTCCTTCTTCC
>NC_069000.1:34739124-34740690 GCF_001194135.2 Octopus bimaculoides | reverse complement strand
TCTCGCAGGCCCAACTATACAAATATAAACTCACAGGCCTGGGAATACTCACATATACATATATAGAACAACTCTCTTACTCTCTTTCTTTCTCTCTCCTCTTCCACTTTAACACACACAAACATTCTACAGTCATACAACAACAAACGTATACAGTGCTTTCATATATTACCCAACTCACACACCTGTAATTACATATGTAAAACATTTTACATATGTATAGTAGAAGACCCTGGCGGCACCTTGGACAATTGTCTTCTTCTATAGCCTCGAGCCGACCAAAGCCTTAAGAGTGGATTTGGTAGATGGAAACTGAAAGAAGCCCGTTGTATATATATATACATATATACAGATAAAACTTACTTGGAAAAAGATGCGTGGCGTTCGACTATATAATAATATAAATAATATATAAATATATGCATATATCCATACATATATGTACATACCTACATCTATATGTCTAACGTTTTTTTTTTATGTCCTGTACCCATATATGCATGTATGTATACATATAGATGTAGGTATGTACATATATATATATGGATATATGCATATATTTATATATTATTTATATTATACATATTTATATATATATGTGTGTGTGTGTGTGTGTGTGTATAGGCACAAGCATAGCTGTGTGGTAAGAAGCTTGCTTCCCAACCACATGGTTCTGTGTTCAGTTCCACTGCATAGCACCATGGGCAAATGTCTTCTACTATAGCCTCAGACTGACCAAAGCCTTGTGAGTAAATTTGGCAGATGGAAACAGGAAAAAACCTGTCATGTATGTGTGTGTATGTGTATTTATGTGTGTGTGTCTTTGTGTCTATGTTTGTCTCCCCAACATCGCTTGACAACCAGTGTTGGTGCGTTTATGTCCCCACAGCTTAGTGGTTCAGCAAAAGGGACAGACAGAATAAGTCCTAGGCTTACAAAGAATAAGTTCTGGGGTCGATTTCTTTGACTAAAAACCCTTTAAGGCGGTGCTCCAGCATGGCTGCAGTCAAATGACTGAAACAAGTAAAAGAATAAAAGAACATGTGTGTGTGTGTGTGTGTGTCTTTGTGTCTGTATTTATCCTCCACTACCACTTGACAACTGGTGTTGGTTTGTTTATGTCCCTGTAACTAAGTGATCAGCAAAAGAGACTGATAAAATAAATACCAGGCTTTAACAAAAAAGTCCTGGGGGTCAATTCATTCAATTAAAAATTCTTCAAGGCAGTGCCCCAGTATGGCCACAGCCTAATGAGCGAAACAAGTAAAAGAGAAAAAAAAGACACACACACACACAATGAGCTTTGACATAGTTTCTGTCTACTGAATTCACTCTGAAGGCATTGGTCAGCCCAGGGTTATAGTAGAAGACATTTTATTTTGCCCAAGGTGCTTTACCCTGGAACTGAACCTGAAACCATGTGCTAACAAAGCGAGCTTCTTAACTACACTGTCATGCTTGCAGCCATTTAAATACCAGCTAAAATGGCCATGAATGGAGATCCTTTACTGATACATCAGCTTGATCAGATTTCACCAGGATGCTAAACAACAACAATGGGAGAGG
>NC_069000.1:34734185-34739027 GCF_001194135.2 Octopus bimaculoides | reverse complement strand
AGGAGGAGGAGGAGGAGGGAGCGAGGGGGGGGGGCTTAAGAGACATGACAAAATTAAGTCATTATACTTGAAACATTAGAAGCTGAAGCATGCCTAGACAATATGATTGTGACCTGCGACCTCTGACCTCTGATAAAAAAAAAGAAAAGAAAAAAACAACACATTCTTTGAATTCTTTCAGATTTGAAAATTACATAAAGCTGCAATGTGTCTGTCTGTTGGATATTTGAAGTGGAATTTGGAGATTTTTATCTTAATCCATGCCTTAAAGGAATATAAACACCCAGACAATATATATTATGTATATCTATATTTTATGCATGTTAATTTCAATTCATATATGTATATTTATATACATATATACATACACAACATATATATATGTTGTGAATGTACTTATGTAGTTGTATACATATACATCATCATCATCATCATCATCATCATCATACATTGTCGTAGGCTAACATCTGCTTTCCTTGCTGACAAGAGTTGGATGGCTTAACAGGAGCTGTCCAGCTAGTTGTCTGCGTCATGCTTCTGTGTCACCTCTCATCTCCATGCCACCTATGTTATATCCAAGGGAAAGGTGAAGGCCGATACAGCTTGGCACCAGTGACATCACAACTAGTTTCTACAGCTGAGTGAACTGGAGCAACGTGAAATAAAGTGTCTTGCTCAAGAACACAACACACAGGCTGGTCTATGAATGAAACTCACTACATCATGATTGTCACCAACACTAATGAGGTTGCTATGCATCTTATTTCTTCATTGCTCACAAGGGGCTAAACATAGAGGGGACAAACAAGGACAGACAAAGGGGTTAAGTCGATTACATCAACCCCAGTGCGTAACTGGTACTTAATTTATCGACCCCGAAAGAATGAAAGGCAAATTCGACCTCGGCGGAATTTGAACTCAGAACGTAACGGCAGATGAAATACCGCTAAGCATTTCGACCGGCGTGCTAACGTTTCTTATTTCTTTATTGTCCACAAGGGGCTAAACATAGAGGGGACAAACAAGGACAGACAAAGGGATTAAGTCGATTACATTGACCCCAGTGCGTAACTGGTACTTTATTTATCGACTCCGAAAGGATGAAAGGCAAAGTCGACCTCGGTGGAATTTGAACTCAGAATGTAACAGCAGACGAAATACCACTAAGCACTTCGCCCGGCGTGCTAACGTTTCTGCCAGCTCGCCGCCTCTTGCATCTTGTAAGATTATGAACCTTGAATAGGGAAGTGGGGAACTTCATGTTAAGAAAATAAGGAATTGAAAGTGTTAAAGTATAAAGGAAAAGGACCAAAGACAAACAGGTTTCTTGCTGAAAAAAAAAACCCATCATTACTTTTGTTTTACAATCCACCCTTCCACACTGGTTGATACAGGTCCGACCAAAGGAGTCAAACTTGTTTGGCTTTGCAGGTTGGATTGAAGCATAAATTAGATCTTGTAGGTCAAATAAGAACAATTGCACCTAAAAAAACCCTGTTCATAATATAGGTAGGCTAAATTAAATAGATAAAAGGGTCAGGGGGTCAATATACATTATCCTTTTAACTACAGAATTAAATTTCACGGTGATTCCAATGAATGCATACTAGTGATATATATATTTAGCAGAATATTTTGAAAAAGCAAAATAGAAGTGACGAAATATTGTTTGACCTGAACCAGACCCAACGTGCAGGGCATGTCTTTGATGTCTCTGGGTTAGAGAGTATGCAGTCAACAAGGAAAGACCTTTCATGAATCTTTGTTCACAGAACCATGATGATGATGATGAAGATGATGATATATCATCATCATCATTTAACGTCTGTTTTCCATGCTGGCATGGGTTGGATGGTTTGACAGAAGCTGGCTAGCTGATTATTATTATTATTATTACCCATGCTAGCATAGAAGGCAAACATTAAATGATTATTATTATTATTATTATTATTATTGTTATTATTATTATTATTATTATTAAGGCGGCAAGCTAGCAGACCGTTAGCACACCAGGCAAAAATATTTAGCAGCATTTCATCAGTATGTTCTGAGTTCAAATTCTGCTGAGGTCAACTTTACCATTCATCCATTCGGGGTCGATAAAATAAGTACCAGTTGAACACTGGGGTTGATGTAATCAACTCATCCCCTACACCAAAATTACTGCTCTTGTGGCAAAGTTTGAAACCATTGTTATCATCACCACCATCATCATCATTATTATTATTATTTAAGATATCACACAGTATCCAATATCGTGATATTGTTGATTGAAGATATTGTATCTATGGGGGGTTTGCACTGTCTGTCAAGTCCCAAAAAGGACCTCAGACAGACAGTACTTTACGCAATGCAATATGTGTACAGTTCCAAGTAATGCTGATTTTTGCAATACATCTAGATTGTATGGTATTTCTAAAGTTTCCAGATGTTTCTTCAGGTTGGGTGGTATTGAACCTAATGCTCCGATGACAACAGGGATGACCTTTATGTTTGACTATTGTAACTGCCACATCTTGGCAATCTCAATTCTCATTATTATTATTATTATCATTATCATCATCATCATCATCATAATCCTCAACTTCTTCAAGTGAAACTTGAAGAGGAAAGTGAAGATGAAGCAAATTTGTTGAAAGGTGGGTGAATGTTGGAAGAATGGCCAGTGTGAAAGGAGCAATTCTGAGTATACACCTGTGTAAAAAAATAAAAGAAGGGCTCTTGCTCTGTTGGTCAGGCACCCCTGGCTTTTGTGGGGTTTTCCACAAGTAACCTTTAAAGTGCCTCCCCTATTGCAAGTTTTTATTGTTTAATTTTTGTCTGTTATTTCCTGTATACACGGAACTTGAAAACCCATTGTATCATCTGGTTTTTGTCTTTGAATGTCATTGTGTGTGCTTTTATGTTTGTATATATCAGCCCTTGTGGTCAATAAAAGAATAAATTATTATTATTATTATTATTATTATTATTTAAGACATTGCACAGTGTCCAATGTTGTTATCATTATTGCTATTATTATTAATAATATTAATATTACTCTTCGTTCTAATTTTAGCATAAGACCAGCTATTTTAGTGGGGAGAGTATTAGTTGATTACATATGACCCCAGTATATGACTGGTACTTGATTTTATTGGCCTTAGAAGGATGAAAGACAAAGTCGACTTTGGGTAGACTGAACTCAGAATGCTAAGCATTTTATCCAATGCACTGATGATTCTTCAAGCTTGATGCTTTAACAATAACAATGGCTCCAAATTTTGGTATAAAGCCAGCAATTCTATGGGAGAGGGATAGTCAATTACATTGACCCCACCCCCACCCAACTTATATAGATTTTAAAGCCGACCTCATCAGAATTTGAACTTACAATATAAAAAGACAGAAGAATGCCACTAAGAATTTTATCTGATGTACCAACAATTCTGCCAGCTTGCCATCTTTATTAAATATTTATTAAAGGGTCAAGGCTAATGACCCCACTTCGGTCATGAATGACCATGGGACTACACCTAGAAAGTACCCCTGTGAGGCACATGTCCTGGTAAAGTTGTTTGTGGAAGACCAACAGCCACCTATACACACCAGCTCCCCTCTCCAAGACACCAATGTTATCCAAAGGAAAGGCAAAGGCCGATACAGCTTGGCACCAGTGATGTTGCAGGCGCAATGTGAAATGAAGTGTCTTGTTCAAGAACACAACACACAGCCTGGTCTGAGAATCAAACTCACTACCTCATGATTGTGATCCCAATACTCTAACCACTGAGCCACGTGCCTTCACATAAAATATTCATTAAGATATAGCTTATTTAGGGAATGAGCAAGGGGGGGGAGAGTGTGAAGAGAGATGAGGGGTGTTAATTTAATTAACTTTAACCTTAAATGCTAATTTACTTAGGTAATTTTTGAAAAGGCCATGCCACCCAAAGATCATTACACAAAGTAATAGACCAGCGTCTTTTAGCAATTCCCCCTCCCTGCTATCGCCATCACATTCAATGGCACCATACCCCATCCCCATTATGCACCCCTTAATCTCCCTAATTTATAGCTCTTTAAAACTCATGCAGTGCAAATTTACTTAAAGGCTGTGCTGCAATGTTTCAGCAAGTGATATCTTGACAGGGTTTGCAGCCACTGTTTTATTGCAGTTTGAATGTCAGAGCAGCAGCAGCAGAGAAGGTGGACGGTAGAAGGGAGAGGTATGTGGGGTTTATTTGTAGCTTATTTGTAGGTGAGGAGAAGGGGGAGGAAGAGAGAGGGCAGAGAGAGAATGTGACAAAATGTCAACACTAAACAAGTTGTTGGAATAAAAAGTGAGAGCAATAGGGAAGCAGTGTGGAGAGAGGAGAAAGAGGGGGAGGGGCAAGTGAAGAGGAGGCAAAAGAAAAAAAGGAACAGGCTATGGGGGCACAAATGAAAGGGGAACAGACAGGCAGAAGGAGAAAGTGAAAGAGGAGGAATGTAAGAATTGTTTAAAAAAATACACGCCATACATACACAAACATACATCACACCACACACGAACGTATATTGTTTATGTATACATACACACACATAACATATTATTATATACACACACATGTATACACGCACACACCATGAATTCAGAGTGAGTAAGATTTTTAATAGCACTTCATCTATTTTCTTTTGTGTCTTTATTTAAATTGGCTGTTTTTTTCAAAAAAATATTATGATCATTATTAATGTTGTTGCTGTTGTTGTTGTTGTTATTATTATTATTATTATTATTGTTATTATTATTACTATATTTTTGCTTTGATTGACTTTTTGAAGTTGAACAGCTGTTGTGTGACATCACGTTTGACATAGAAT
>NC_069000.1:34729370-34734095 GCF_001194135.2 Octopus bimaculoides | reverse complement strand
CCCCACCTCAACCAACACCGAACCACCACTGCCGCCACCTGCAACCCCACCCCACACCCATCCTGTTTGTTTTTACATTTTTTATCAATGCAATTAAAAACTAATGCATACTTTCCTTTTTCTTTTTTCTCACCCTGACTTTGAACATGTTTCTTATATACAACATGCCTTGTTATCATCATCATCATAGCCACAATATTAACAAGAGCACTCAGAGAGCGCAAACCTCCGCCAAGGTAACACCAATGTCCTCTCAATGATTAACCAGAGATGATTTTTAAAATAAGAATATCTGAAATAAACGACTGCTCTCACAAACGAGATGCTCTCAAAAATTAAGTAAAAAAAAAGCAGAAAAATAATCCAGAATTGCTGTCCGGTACCGGATCGATCCTAAAATCTAATCAGTTCATGCCAGTCACAGGGTCAAACATCCCTGAAAGTTTCAACTGAATCCATCCAGGGGTCCGTGAGGTATCCTGTCCACAAACAAACAAACATGACTGAAAATAATACCTCCACCTTTTTCTGGTCGATCAACATCAAATACGTGAACCAAATTATCATCATTATGGTCACAACTACCACTACAATCACCATCATCAGCAACACTAGTATATGACTACATACCAGTCCATGACTACAGACAAATCACCAGTCTATGACTACATACCAAATAGTTTAAAAACTATTTGCTGGTATGCCTCGACAATGCACATATAAAAATAAATTCAAACATGAATTAGAAGCAGTCCCAGTGTTGCAAATATTATTCTTTCCTACTCTAGGCACAAGCCCCCCTGCCCTTTTTTTGGGGGGGGGTCAGTCGATTAGATTGATCCCAGTACACAACTGATACTTAATTTATCAACCCCGAAAGGATGAAAAACAAAGTCAACCTTGGCGGAATTTGAACTCAGAACGTAAAGACAGATAAATTACCACTATTCAAACATTAATTAGAAGCCATGCTAGTATTGTAAACATTACCAAACATGCAAAATACATGTGCCTTGCTTGTTCACCAGTAGGCTGTGGTGTAGCGCAGTGGAGATGACTCCCACAAAGCACTGAGTGTAAAGCACCAGAATGTTATAGATGGGTGAGACAACTTGGCCCAGAGGCACAAGACCAGAATTCATTGAGTTTTTTTTTTTCTGTTAGGTTGGTGGAAAGAAGTGAATTAATAATAACAATAATAATAATAATAATTTCTATTATAGGCACTAGGTCTGAAATTTTGAGTGAAGGGTTAATCAATTACATCGACCATG
Organism: Octopus bimaculoides; assembly: GCF_001194135.2. Taxonomy (NCBI): domain Eukaryota; kingdom Metazoa; phylum Mollusca; class Cephalopoda; order Octopoda; family Octopodidae; genus Octopus; species Octopus bimaculoides. The sequence continues at coordinate 34,732,821 of NC_069000.1, read as the reverse complement.
TTTTTTGCTGGTACTCAATTTATCGACCCTGAAAGCATGAAAGGAAAAATCGACCTTGATAGAATTTGAACTCAGAACGTAGTGGTGGGTAAATTATCACTAAGCATTTCATCCAGCGTGCTAACGATTCTGCCAGCTTGTAGCCTTATTAATAATCATAATAACGACAACATATGTGAGAAAATAGGCAAGGTTCTCATGCCATGAGAAATGTTTTTTTTTATGTTTTAATTAATATTCAGGAATTTTTTTTTCCATTTAAAGCAGTTTCAAAAGTAATAAACTGTGCTGCTGCTGCTGCTGCTGGTGTGGTGTTAGTGGCGGTGGTAGCGATGATAATGATGATGGTAGTGGTGGTAGTGGTGGTGGTGATAGTGCTGCTGATGATGGTGATTGTAGCGGTGGTTGTGACAATAATGATAATGGTGGTGTTAATACTGGCGGAAGGGGTGATCATGATTATGATGGTGGTTGTGGTGGCGGTGGTAGTGACGGTGTTAGTTTTAGTAGCAGCAGCAGCAGCAGTAGTAGTAGTAGTAGTGGCAATGGTAGTTAGTGTTGGTTGTAGCAGTAGTGGTAGTGATGGTGATAACAGTAGTAGTATTTAGTGGTGGTGGTGGTGGTGGTGGTGGTGGTGGTGGTGGTGGTGGTGGTGGTGGTGGTGGTGGTGGTAGTAGTAGTAGTGGTGGTAGTTGGTGATGATGGTAGTAGTAGGAGTAATAGTAACAGTGTCTGTAGTAGTGGTGATGGTACTGGTGTTAGTAGTGGTAGTAATAACAGTAGCAACAGTAGTAGTAGTAATAGTTGAATTAATGATGTTGATGGTAATGGTGGTGGTGGTGGTGGTGTGGTGAGTGATAATAATAGCAGTGGTGGCGAGCGGTGGTGGTGGTAGCAATGCAGTGGTGGTGGTGGTGTTGGCAGTTGTAAATTCTACTGAGAAAGACAGGCAACAGAGATGAAACTCAGTGTTAAGGTTAATAGCATGAGGTGACCTCAAAAATAAATAAATAAATAAATGAAAATAAAAATAGAAAAAATAAATGAAAAAATAAAATAAAAAGGAGAGGTGTGAGGAGAAAGTAAGGAAGACAGGAAGGTTACCATCTGCGTTCAGCCTGTGAACTTAAACCGAGTAAAGTTTAACAAGCCTGTGTTCTTGAATTTTAGATTTTCACACTTATTTATTTATAGGTGCAGGCATGGCTGTGTGGAAAGAAGTTCGCTTCCCAACGACATGGTTTCAGGTTCAGTCCCACAGCATGGCCAGTGCATTTCATAGATGGAAACTGTTTGGAAGCCCATCACATATATATATACTCTCTCTTCTACTCTTTTACTCGTTTCAGTCATGTGACTGTGGCCATGCTGGAGCACCGCATTTAGTCAAGCATATCAACCCCAGGAATTATTCTTAGTAAGCCTAGTACTTATTCTATTGGGCTCTTTTGTCGAACCGCTAGGTTACGGGCATGTAAACATGCCAACATCAGTTGTCAAGCGATGTTGGCGGGACAAACATATACACACACATACATATATACGACGGGATTTTTTCAGTTTCCGTCTACCGAATCCACTTACAAGGCTTTGGTCGGCCTGAGGCTATAGTTGAAGACACTTGCCCAAGATGCCACACAATGGGACTGAACCCAGAACCATTTGGTTGGTAAGCAAGCTACTTACCACACAGCCACTTATATATATATATAGAAATATTAATATTTCTAAGTCTCTCTAAAGGAGACTTGTTGGCTTGGCGATAACTATTAATATATATATATATATATTATGTATATTGTATATATATATATATATATATGTGTGTGTGTGTGTGTGTGTGTGTGTGTGTGTGTGTGTGTGTGTGTATGTATACAGATAGATAGATAGATATGTACATACACACACATACATATATACACATACACAAACGACTATATATGTATGTATGTATATCTATATATATGTACATTATTTGATAACAGTTCGATTTAACTCCATGCAGAGTTTCATAGGTTCATCAAATGGATCTAACTCATCAGGCATGTAGAACTGAATGAAGGGGCATCCAAGGTGACTTCTGTGTATTGGACTCCTGTTGATCAACACAGACCACAAGGTGTTATCAGTTTGATAGCAACATCAATTCCTGTTCAGAATTCTAACAACCACATGCTAGGAAGAGAGGCTCTGTTTGCTTGCAACAGCATTTTACTGATGCAATGGGCTTCTTTCAGTTTCCATTTAGTAGATTCACTCACAAGACTTTGATTGGTCTGGCACTAAAGTGGAAGACACTTGCCGAAGATGCCACAAGCGTCTTCTACTTTACATATGTAATCTCAGGTGTGTGAGTGTGAGTTTACAGTTGGGTAATATATGAAAGCAGTGTATATGTGACTACAGAATTTTTGACTATGTCTGAGTGTGTGTGTATGTGAGGGAGAGAGAGAGTGTGTGTTAGAGCCAGAGTGAGAGAGAAAGAGTGTGTGTTAGAACTAGAGTAAGAGAGAGAGAATGAGTGTGTGTGTGTGTATGCTGAGTGGTACTGTGTGTATCTGTGAGATTGAACCCCAAACCATGTGGTTAGGAAGCCAACTTCTTACCACACAGCCATTCATGCACTATTGAAACGTCAAAATATGTCACCTTGTACTTCTCTCATAAATCAATATTCGGAAAAAAGACGAAAAAGAAAAAAAAAAGAATTAAAGTTTAGAAGAAAAGTGAAGTTTATGGAATAATATGAAAACACAGCACTGATTGTACAGAAATTGCCGTCAGCTTGAACTAAAGCTTTTGAATGGCTGTTTGATATATATTGCTGAGTCAGTAAACAAGAGAACACAGTTGTAGTATGCACTGCGACACAGTTCAATTCACACGAAGAGCAAAAGTGGGCGGACGTTAAGTGCATTGCTTGCACAGAACACAATCCTGTTTTTGTTGATTGTACAACACTTGAATTGAAAAGAGACAAAACAAGTTATAGTAATAATACACACAGACACAAACAGATACACAAGTACACACATGCGCTTATGCATAAACAAACACTCATGCCCATATACATATATGCATAACCATGCATATGTGTGTATGTATGTGTGTGTATGTATGTGTTTGTATATATATATATATATATATATACACACACACACATACAATACAGAAACAACACACACATATACATGCACATATACATACACGTATACACAAATATATATCACACACACATATTATATATACACTCACACACAACAATACACATACATATGCACAGATATATTTGCACTAATCAGTGCATGGGGGCTGGGTGTATATTTAAAGATAGATGTGTTATATATATATATATATGTATATATATATATATATATATATATAATGGAAGGCAATGTATGTGTGGGTGTTTGCATTTGCATGTCTATGTGTACACACATGTGCATATTCA
>NC_069000.1:34727556-34728868 GCF_001194135.2 Octopus bimaculoides | reverse complement strand
AGGGAGAGAGAGAGAAAGGGAGAGAGAGAGAAAGGGAGAGAGAGAAAGAGAGAGAGACATGGACATGTTTTGTCTTGGTATAAAAAATGGCTACAGCAAATATTCTGCTCAATACCAGAGGTTTGCTTGTCAGTTTGACCTTAATCAGTTGAGCATGTCTCTTGGTGGTTGATGATATGTGCATCTCTGATCACGAGCAGAAGTAGTGGGGGAGCATCATAGCCATGTGTTGAAAGGAATTCTTTGGAGATTGCATAATTCACCTCTGGAATCATGGGTGTTTCGTTCAACATCCTTAAACAACCTTTCTTCAAGAACTTTTGGGTTAGGATTAGGGTATAAACTACTCAATCTGAAGAAAATTTGAACTGGGTCCCACCTGCGAGGTCATGCACTGTTTATTTTGATATGACATCAGCATGTCACGCACATATAGTTGTGATGCAAGTGTCTGGTCTTCCCTTATCAGACGGCTAGTCATGATGGGTATATTGGGCTTCATATATTTGTACCCCTGTCACTTTGAAGGCATGCACTGCTCTCGCACTCAATAATAATAAAAATAATAATAATAATAATAAATGCCCGGATGCAGTACCAGGCAGTGGCTCTCATGGCTTCTGATCTTAATTGATTGGAATTGTTATCATGTACATTGTTTTGTCTTGGTATAAAAGATGGACTACAACAAATATTCTGCTTAATACCGCAGATTTGCTTGTCAGTTGTTTGACCTTAACCAGTTGAGCATGTCTCTTGGTGGCTGACGATATGTGCATCTCTGATCATGAGCAGAAGTAGTGGGGGAGCATCATAGCCATGTGGTGAGAGGAATTCCTCCGGGTTTGAATAATTCACCTTTGGAAACATGGGTGTTTTGCTCAACATCCTTTAACAAACCTTATTCAGGGACCTTTTGAACGGGATGGGCTACTCGACCTGAAGAAAATTCTAACTGGGCCCCACCTACGAGGAGATGCGCTGTTTATCTTTATATGAGTTCGCCATGTTGCGCGCATATGGTTATGATGCATGTGCCTGGTGTACCCTTATCAGACAGGTAGTCATGATGGGTATACCGGGCTTCGTATATTTTACCCCAGTGTCACTTTGATGGCATGCACTGCTCTCTCACTCAATAATAATAATAATAATAATAATAATAACATCTACTCTTTTACTTGTTTCAGTCATTTGACTGTGGCCATGCTGGAGCACCGCCTTTAGTCGAGCAAATCGACCTCAGGACTTATTCTTTGTAAGCCTAGTACTTATTCTATCGGTCTCTTTTGCTGAACTGCTAAGTTACGGG
>NC_069000.1:34725221-34726642 GCF_001194135.2 Octopus bimaculoides | reverse complement strand
GTGTGTGTGTGTGAGAGAGGTTCGGTGTTGTCAAGATATGTAAAAACAAAAACCCCTTTAAGATGGTGCATAGGTTGGGTTTTATACAAGCAAGACTTTGCTAAGACAGAGAGAGAGAGAGAGAGAGAGAGAGAGAGAGAGAGAACGGGAGAGGAGGAGGAGCGAAGATAATTGAAGAATTTACTGCTTTAAAGAAAACAGTAAAACAGTCCCACTTTCTGCACACACGCGTATGTGTGCATATGCATATGTAAGTATACGTGCATGCATATGGGCTTGTGTGTACCATTCTCTCTCTCTTTATATATATATATATATATACATATATATACATATATATACATATAGAGAGAGAGATGTGTGTGTGTATGTGTCTGTACATATACAAACACACACACATGCACATAAGTGTATACATATGTGCATGCATGTGAATCTGTACATGTATCTTGCTATCTCTCTCCCCCCCCCACACACACACACCACACACGTGTGCACGTCGCACAAACAAACAACACACAGGGGTCCTAATGAATTTTGATAACTCACTCTGCAGGTTTAGCTCAGAAGTGTAGAGGGTCATGTTTCAGTTACACAGTGTGCACCCTTTCAGGGAGATTCTGGAAATAGCAGGTAGGGTCGGCCGGCTGTTGGTGCGAGCACCGTGATAGCAGATTCTGCTGGTGCTAGGATTACTAAGTACAAATGAAAAACACACTGAAAGCAGTACCAATGACAAGAAACTTTCTGATCAGGATAAAGGAAATAGATCTCATATATGTAATACTATATATAATATATAATATAATATAATATAATATAATGTATATATAGGTACAGGAATAGCTGTGTGGTTAAAATGCTTACTTGGCAACCATATGGTTTTGGGGTCAGTCCCACTGTGCAGCACCCAGAGCAGATGTCTTTTATTATAGCCCTAGGCCAACTAATGCTATGTAAGTGAATTTGGTAGACAGGAACTGGTAGAAGTAAGTACTAGAGGGTTGGTGCTCCAACAGTCCAATAAGAGAAGTAGGTAAAATATAAAAGGGTTAGGAGTCGCTGTGTGGTAAGAAGCTTGCTTCCCAACCACATGGCTCCAGGTTCAGTCCCACTGCGTGGCACCATGGGCAAGTGTCTTCTACTATAGCCTCAGGCTGATCAAAGCCTTGTGAGTGGATTTGGCAGACGGAAACTGAAAGAAGCCCGTCATATATATATATATATATATATATATATACACATATATAAATGGATGGATGTATTTGTGTATCTGTGTTTATTCCTATACCATCGCTTGACAACCAATGTTGGTGTGTTTACGTCCCCATAACTTAGTGGTTCAGCAAAAGTAAACGATAGAATAAGTACCAGTCTTACAAAGAATAAGGTTTACTAAAGGTGGTGCTCCAGCATGGCCA
>NC_069000.1:34720627-34725211 GCF_001194135.2 Octopus bimaculoides | reverse complement strand
TATATATATATACATACATATATATATATATGTATATGTATGTATATGTACATATATATATATAGTGGAATCAGAAATAGAAAGTCTTTGGTACAGTATCATATATTTGAAAAATGAATAGAAATGGCTTATAAACATCTAATTATTAAAATGGGAAAAATTATCAGGGAAGCCTTTTCAATTCTTTAACCAATTAGCATTCAGATTACTTTGCCAAATTAATCATGGATCATCAGCTTGTAATCATGGATCATCAGCTTGTAATCATGGATCATCTCACAGCTTCAAGATTTCAATGGTGTGTTAGTATATATTTTAGAATGACATTGTAAAGTAGGTGTGAGAGGTTGGATGTGGCTGGTTTGAACATAAAATAGGTAGAATTTTAGGGCTGGGTATGGCTGGATTAAATGCTAATGGGTTAAACTCTTTAAAGTTTCATGAAGCTAAATTAAGCTGTTTTAAATGATAATAATAATAATAATAATAATAATAATAATAGTAATAGTGGTGGTGGTGGTGGTGGTGGTGGTGGTAGTAGTAGTAGTAGTAGTAGTAGTAGTAGTAGTAGTAGTAGTAGTAGTAGTAGTAGTAGTAATAATAATAATAATATTCATATATAAATAATTGGCTAAAAGGATCTTTGAAAGCAACATGTGTGTATATCTTTATGTCTACACATTTATACATACAAAAATAATCTTCCCCAACATCGCCATCATATTTTGATTAACCTAACACAAAATATTCCTGATGATTTGGGTGAACACCACTATAAAACATATTCCATTCAAATCTATATAATTTAAATCAATCAAGTATTACAATCATGTATGTATAAATTTGATGAAGTTTATCTTAATGAAACAGCTGTTTAACACAAAGTTTGAACTATGTGCGAAATTTATGCTTTTCTGCTATTTACCACAGTAAATTAGTCTTTCAATGATGTATCTGCTTTAAGTATCATATACAGATTACTATTTTAAACTAAAACCACTTCTGTTGCTCACAACGCATCTTTATTTAACCTGCTGGCTGATCGCAACATCAATGATTTTCCAATCACTGTTTTACTTATATTATTAAGAGCAGATATTGTCTTAGCATGCAGTTGCCAGTGAATTTTTGCTACTGATAGAGCCCAAAGAAACTGAAATGCATATTTAATAATGACATAACCACTGTTAGAAAATATTCATTCTGCTACTGACTTATTTCTATGTTTTTTAACACAATAAGAGATATTATCTAAGGATGAACACCACAGTTAATTTGGCTTTCACTAAAGTATCTACTTTAAGTATGCTACACACATATTGCTATCTAAAACTAATATTATTTATGTTGTACATAATGACACACACACACACACACACACACAAATATAGATTTATGTATACACACACGTTGGTGCAGCTCTTCTGCTTGCCAGTTATAGTTAAACCGTCCAACCTATGCCACCATGGAGAACAGACATTAAAAGACAATGATGATAGTGATGATGATGATGATGATGACGACGATGATATATATAAACACACATTATAATATATATATATTATATCTATATCCACACATAAATAGTTAAGATTTCAAAATTATATCTATGATATATTTTACAAGCACTGCCTCAGGCAAAATACTTAACACATATATGCACACACACGTGTGTGCGTGTGTATTGAATGCTTAGATATGCAACATTTAATGAGATTATGTAAACCATAAAAAGAAGGCAATGGAAGTAGGGTAAGGATGGATGTGTCCTCTTAAGTAGGTAGACTAAGTTAAGAGTTGTCTGGCTTTCTAGAATACACAGCTGCAATCTATCTATCTATCTATCTATCTAGTTGTATGTATGTATGTATGTATGTATGTATGTGTGTGTGTGTGTGTGTGCATCTTTATATACCTACCTCTGTATCTTATTAAGACTGTTGTATGTCACCAGGGCATTTTGTAGTTCAATGGCAAACATACATTATTTCTCTCTTTTTTCCCTCTTTCTCTCACTTCATACAGACACACACACACACAAACACTGTCATGCATATATACATAAACACATCATCATCATCTTTTAACATCTGTTTTCCATGCTGGCAAGGGTTGGACAGTTTCACCAGAGTTGGCAAACTGGAGAGCTGCAAAAGGTTCCAGTTTGGTTTGGTTTCTATGGCTGGATGCCCTTCTTAATGCCAACCACTTTACAGTGTGCGCTGGGTGCTTCTAATGTGACACCAGATTGAGCACGTTTACATTGTACTACTCGTGCAATACATTGTTGTTTGTGCCTCCTCGAGCTATGCCTGGCTCATAACGGCCGGTTTCCCGGTTTCATTAGCATATAGGTTTCCCACCTGGATGGGACACCGGTCCATCGCAGCTGAGCTGCTAGATGCAGGAGGAAAGAGTGAGAGAAAAGTTGTGGTGAAAGAGTCAGCAGAGGTTTGCCATTAATTTCTGCCGGAGCCATGTGGAGCTTAGGTGTTTCGCTCATAAACATACACATCGCCTGGTCTGAGATTTGAACCTGCAATCCTGCAACCAGGAGTCTGCTGCTCAAACCACTAGGCCATGTGCTTCTTGCACAATATATATATATATATGAGTTCAGCAAAAATTTAGATTCAGATGAATATGGTACTTAAGTTGAGGCACCAGAATTTTATACGGAATTATCCATACAATTTCAAAATAAGGTGATTAAAATCAAAATAAGCAACAAGGATATCCAGAGGTAATGCAGTACGATCGTTTCACGCAACTCCATTAAATTGAATAATGCAACCATTACATCAATTTAAATGCAGAGCAATCCTCAGCTGCACAAAGACAATTTAATTAAATTAAAACAGATGGACACATTAGTATAATTTTACCTAAAATCTCCAAGAAGTTAAGGAGATAGACAAAGAATATTGTTGCCTCACTTCCACTTAGAAGCTGCTACTATATAACTTAGATTGGTTTTGGCCATTATCGGCCCAAGCCATGACTAGCTCAATAGCACCACCTATATATATAAAATCATCAGCTTCACTTAATATCAATTTTTCCATGCTGTCATGGGTTGGATGGCTGACAGGGGCTGACTAGTCAGAGGACTAGAGGACTGCATCAAGCTCTTTCTGTCTGCTTTGGCATGGTTTCTATGGATGGATGCATTTTACATGACATCAGCACTGGTGAGGTCACCAAGGTATATGCAAGGCAAAGACAAAAACCCTGAAATGAAGGAGGAGTAGTTGTGAAAGGGGTGGCTTTGTGCCAGGTGATGAGAGATTAAACTATGATGGAGAGAGAGAAACAAGTATCTTGCTGCAATGGAGATACATGGCTATTCAAGTCAGAAGTGGGAGAGATAGAGAGAGGGAGGGGGAGGGAGAGAGACAGAGACGGACAGACAGACAAACGGAGAAAGAGAGGATGGGGATGAAGATTGCCAGGGTGAGTACCCTCATGGTAGAAGGAGGCGGATGTTAAGTAGAAAGGCACAGAGTATTGGACAGGGTGAGAGAAAGTAGGGAGTTCACAAGAGTGTAGAAGGTAAGGAAAGGTAATGCAGTGAGGATGATAGAGAGAGAGAGAGAGAGAGAGAAAGAGAGAGAAAGAAAGGGAGAGAGAGATGACAAAGTGGTGTTGGAGTGTGGGGGCTAGGGGGAAAGCTTAGTATGTTACAAAATGCAGTCTGGTTGATTGGCAGGTTGGGGTGGGTGGTTGGGTGGAGATTAACATAATGTGTGGCAGAGAGAACAGCATACACAGTTCTTCCAGAATTCAGTCTTGTTGAGGTAGGTGGGTCTTCTCAAGAACCTCATATCACCAGACATCTCAGTCCATGACATATATATATATATATATATATATATATACACACACACATATATATATATATATATATATATATATCATGCCAAATTTAGAAGTAGACATGTATACACACACGCGCACATAAATTGTCACATGCACCAACACACACGTGTGCACACATGTACAATCACGTCTACACACAGACACTCACTGACACACATATGGTGACCCAGGCTGTGTGTGTGTTTTATCACCCAGCCTATCTATCTCCCTATCTAGTACAAGACATTGGAGTACGTACATACATGCACACACAGAGACACATGTAATCAATCTATCAAGCGCAAGTCATAATAGTACATAGACAAACATATGCGTGCATGCGTGTCTGTGTGTGTGTGTGTGTATATATATATCATCATCATCATCATCATCATCACTGTTTAACGTCTGCTTTCCATGCTAGCATGGGTTGGACGATTTGACTGAGAACTGGCGAACCAGATGGCTACACCAAGCTCCAGTCTGATCTGGCAGAGTTTCTACAGCTGGATGCCCTTCTTGTTTCAGTCATTTTATTGCGGCCATACTGGAGCACTGCCTTTAGTCGAACAAATCAACCACAGGACTTATTCTTTGTAAGCCTAGTACTTATTCTATCAGTCTCTTTTTCCTGAACCGCTAAGTTACGGGGACGTAAACACACCAGCATCGGTTGTCAAGCGATGTTGGGGTACAAACACAGACACACATACATACATACATATA
>NC_069000.1:34714518-34719895 GCF_001194135.2 Octopus bimaculoides | reverse complement strand
AGGAAGAAAGAGACACATGTATATAGACAATTCATATAAACATTATATACAGTATATATAAAATGACGTTGGGATGGTGATACACTATCAAATATACCTCAAATATCAACCCTTTCTTCAGTCATCAGAACTACCTTATCCAACCTCATCATGGCCATCATGATCATAATGAGCAAAACACAATCATCACCATCATCAACAACACCACAACCACCATCCTCCTCCTCCTCCTCACAGCCACCGCCGCCACCACCACCACCACCACCACGAATGAGTGAGATTCTAGGTGGTCATTCAACTCGCTAGAAAAAGCAGCCAAATCCCAGGAAGAGCACACAAGATAAGGACAATGTTGTTCTCAATAGAAGAAAAAAAGGTCAGAGCTGGAACACATTTTATTGTAAGTGTGCATTCAATCAAGGCAGATCTAAAACTAAACTTGTGTCCTTGAGTATGGGTGTGGAGGGATGAGTGTAGAGGTAGCCTTGAATGAAGAGGCAAGGGAAAGGAAGGGCTGATGATGATAAGGATGATAATAATAATGATGATGATGATGATGAAGATTTTTGTAAGATAACATGCATTTTATCAAGATTACTCTATCTTTCACACAGTACACACACACACACACACACACAGTCGCAGGCATGGTTGTGTGGTAAGAAGCTCGCTTCCCAACCACATGGTTCTGGGTTCAGTCCTGCTGCACAGCACCTTGGGCAAATGTCTTCTACTATAACCTCTGGCCAACCAAAGCCCTGTGAGTGGACTTCGTAGATGGAAACTGAAAGAAGCTTGTCATACACACACACACACACATATATAAATGTGTGTGTGTGTGTGTGTATTTGTTCCACCCTTACCATCGCTTGATAACCAATGTCGGTGCATTTATGTCCCTGTAACTTAGTGGTAGGCTTACAAAGAATAATTCCTGGGGTCAATTTGCTTGACTAAAACCCCTTCATGTGGTGCTCCAGCATAGCCACAATCAAATGACTGAAACAAGTAAAAGAATAAATGCTCTTCCAATGTCAATGTGTACATGTACATGTATATACCATCATCATCATCACCAACATCATTGTTTTAATGTGCACTTTTCCATGCTGGTATGGGTCAGATGACATTCACTGCGGCAAACATTTTCTACAGCTGGATGCCCCTTTTGTCACCAAGCCTCATCTGGTAATATGTCCCCTAATCCAACAGTTCAATGGCTAGACCTGTTTTAATGGAAGAGTGCAAAGAAACTGCACATATTGCCATAATCCGCTGTATCTTTGAACAAGAAGACTGAACTTTCATACTGTTGCCATCATCAGAGCTCTCAATTAGCAAATTTGAAATTATTAGTTGATAAAACTGTTTCATTAATCTTTACTGAAATTTCACTGATATGTTTTACTTGAATTTCTAATGAAAGCCACGAAGACTATTTTTTATCATTTCCATCATGGCTGTCATCTCATTCATCATTTATGTACACAATATGCAGCTACTACTACAATATCTTAGCAGTCATCTGCCAGTTGTCCAAATACTTGTTCCATCGCAAAACACAGACCGACAACTAAGAATGATCTTTCTACATCATTTAATGACAATAACCTTTCTTTAGAGCTTGTGGATGCTCCGGCAATTAGAACCACAAACTCTGAATAATTAGACATGGTCCTCTGTTGTGAAACTTTGAGTAATGCAGATTTCAGTAAAGAAACTATTAGAAACAACTCCAACCCCACCACCACACACACACATGCACATACATATATGGGAATTGAATAAAAGAGTGTATTTTCCAATATTTCTGGCAACCAATCATATCTCAATGACTAACCATATCAATGCACTCGTGAATATTTTTGCTTATATAATGTCATGCTGCTTCCTCTTTTCCAATCTTCTAGAATAATCATAATTGGCAATTCAATTCAAGAAACTTCAGCTTCCAGCTCAAACGTCTACATGTGTGTGTGTGTGTGTGTGTGTGTGTGTGTGCGCGCACATGTGCATGTGTGTGTGTGTGTAAATTGTCTCATAGGGTGGGGTAAATAACTTGTAACTTGAAGACACCACTAGAACTGGGTGAAGAGAACAAAGAATGAAATCTTTCAAGTTATCAAGATCTGCAAGAGACTTTTAAGAGGGTGAGAGCATAAAGCTAAGACTTTCTTTTTCTTCTTTTCCTTTTTATTATCATATATATATATATATATATATATATATATATACATACACACACACACACATATATTTGTTATCATTATTTCTTTTCTTTTTTTTTTGGTAACAAGAAGAGAAAGCAGGTCAGAAAAGGGTAGGAGGTGGAACGGGGGACATATTACACAAGTGCTTTCTGAAGACACTGCACACACATACAAAATCGTATACACATAAGAAACACACATACATGCATAGGCACGAACACACACACACACAACCAGTGTGTGTGTGTGTGTGTGCTCTTTTCTTTTCTTCACCATCTGTTTAGCAAAGTATTAGGAGGAAGAACTGACAATGTAAGGAAGAAGGCCAGACAGCTGAAACCATATCTCAGCTGATAGCCAGAAAGAGACAGACTGAAGCAATTCACACACACACAGACACACACACACACATGCACGCACGCACACTCACTCACATACACACACACACAACATTGTATTAAGCGTTTTATCTCTAGCTATAACACCCCACTTCAGACTAAAGGAAGTCTTGTGGTTGTTGCAAGACACACAGACACACAGACTAGCTGACACTCAAAGGCACTTTAGAAGTTATAAAGGAAAACCCTCGAAAAAAAAAAAAACCCATAAAAAATAAAAACAATAAAACAAGAGTAAACTGTGATTCACTCAGAGAAGGGAAATCCCCTCCAGAGAAGAGCTCTTGTGTCTTTTGGATTTTGTAACAGAAGAATTTTGGCAAACCAAAAAAATATTATTATTATTATTATTATTATTATTATTATGGGAGCAGGCATGGCTGTGTGGGAAGAAGCTTGCTTCCCTACTACTTATGAGTTCAGTCCTACTGTGCAGCACCTTGGGCAAGTGTCTTCTACTATAGCCTCAGGCTCACCAAAGCCTTGTGAATGGATTTGGTAGACGGAAACTGAAAGAAGCTTGTCGTGTGTGTGTGTGTGTGTGTGTGTGTGTATTTGCGTGTGCGCATGTCTTTGTGTCTGTGTTTGTTTCCCCACCACAACTTGACAACCGGTGTTGGTGTGTTTACATCCCTGTAATGTAGCAGGCAAAGGGGAGAGAGAGAGAGAATAAATATCAGGCTTTAAAAAAAAAATTAAGTACTGGGGTATAGTAATGAAGTGGGTAAAAGTAAGATAGATGGACAGGAGCAGGGGGGTCTTGCTAAAGATGTGAATGCATGGCTTCCTCCCCCCGTCTGGAAAGTGAGAGGAGGGGTGAGGGTGAGGGAGTACCCTCAAAGTACAAGGTGGATATGAGAGAGAAAACTGGGGTTGAGGAATAGAAAAGGTAGGTGGGTAGGGAATTATGCTAGAGTGAAAAGAATGTGACAAATGATTAGAGATAGGTTAGGGGTGGTGGACACAGTGAATAGTTTGGGGGGAGGGGAATTAAAGGAAAAGGATTGGGGTCAGTGAATAAGTCACACTCCCTTTGTGTTTATAATGGATTGATGCTCTCTCTCCTCAAATTTCTAGCCTTGTGTTGTCTAATTTAGATTGAAATATTATAATTGCCCTGATCCTCCAATCTATGGCAGTTTCTTTTCACTGTGTAGCATGATGTTTGCAGTGTTGCTGCCCCACACCACAAACTACCATTGCATGTTATAATAAGTGCAATGGTAATCAATAAGGCAAAGATGTGTTTACATGCATGCAGCTGTGGGCTGGGAATTGCAAGTTGGTCATTCAACCAATCATATGTTGAAAATCTTGTGTCACAAGGTTCACAGACAACTGTACAGTGGATCCATGTAGTTGCTAAGTGGTATCCAAGAAACTGGAAAAAGCCACCTGGAAAGCCTCCACAATGATGAGAAGGTTCAAGATGGAAAAGAATGGGGCAATCAAGACAGAATTGGAAGCGCATAGTGACCAGTGATATATAACAGCATCTGATGGTCTGGTTGATGCTGTACTGTGGAAGCTGACCTGAGAGCTACACAACAACAAGAATATGAGGAAGCCTCTTTGTGATCATTCGGCAGCAAGAAATAGCAGCTGAGTCAAAGCCCTGCATACTCATTTACTCTTTTACTTGTTTCAGTCATTTGACTATGGCCATGCTGGAGCACCACCTTTAGTCGAGCAAATCGACCCCAGGACTTAATATTTGTAAGCCTAGTACTTATTCTATTGGTCCCTTTTGCCGAACCACTAAGTTATGAGGACGTAAACACACCAGCATCAGTTGTCAAGCGATGTTGGGGGGACAAACACAGACACACAAACATACACACACACATACATATATATATACATATATACGACGGGCTTCTTTCAGTTTCCATTCACCAAATCTACTCACAAGGCTTTGGTCAGCCCGAGGCTTTAGTAGAAGATATTTGCCCAAGGTGCCACACATTGGGACTGAACCCGGAACCATGTGGTTTTCCTGACACATACACTAAAAAGGGTCAGTCTATTCATGGGTAAAATGCCTTTGATCATAGGTGTGTTCGATCAGTGCAAACCTGGAGTTAAACAACAACAACAATAAAAAGCATCATAGACAACAACAATACTTGGTTTTTTATGTCATTCAAAAAGCACCTTGTACGCATACTGCCAGGTGGTGGGCATTAGGAAGGTCACCAAACTATAAGTAACCATGGTAAAACAGATAATGGAGCCCGAAACAGTCTTGCAGATTGCAGGACCCTGTTGAAACATTTGACCCATACAAGTTGGTGGAGATAGTGGTGGTGGTGGTGGTGGTGGTGGTGACGGTGATGATGATGATGATGATGATGATGATTATATACACCACACCACACAGAGACACGCAATAAGGCCAATCCTCCCCATGTTATAAACATAGTTTATAGTTTAAACTCATAGAAACATACAAACACGATTCCTTGTTGACATTTCCAGTCCATTGTTAGATACAAGGATTGTTAGATCTCTAGCACCAGTTTGTCGTAACAAACATTGATTGTCATAAAACATGCATGTATGTAGGTGTGCATGTGACTATGTGTGTATATATAAAATATACTCAAATACCCAAAATTTCAAGGAGTTCCTGCCTTAAAAACAGGAGCTAACCACAGTTATTTTGTGTTCTTTGCTACATTGGTTTCTATTAACCCATTTATTCTATCAGAAGAATTTTTATTCATTAAGATAGAAGAAATACACATAATTATATATATATATATATAT
>NC_069000.1:34711249-34714217 GCF_001194135.2 Octopus bimaculoides | reverse complement strand
TATATATATATATATATATATATATATATATATTTAATCTGTTTTTACATTCTGAGTTCAAATTCCACCAGGATCGACTCTACCTTTCATCCTCTCGGGGTCGATAAATTAAGTACCAGTTGCATACTGGGGCCAATCTAATCGACTGGCCACCTCCCCCAAAATTTTGGGCCTTGTACCTAGAGTAGAAAAGAATATCTGTGTGTGTGTGTGTGTGAGTGTGTACTTTTCTGTAACCAATGACACCTCTCTTAGTACAAACAAAATTATGCCATGTCACTTGCCCACGAAGCTAGTTCACTGAGTGGCCACAGGTGGCATTAGTGTTGTCTTAAGCAGACCCTGTTGCATCGTTTCACAGAACACAGAGTGTATATAACTAAAATGTGAGTAGTGCTATAGTGTAGAATAATCAACTTACATGCTGAAGTTTGTTTGTTTGCTTGTGTGTGTGTGTGTGTGTGTGTGTGTGTGTGTGTGTGTGTTCGCGTCTTTGTGTATGCACATAGACACACTCACATATATGCATACACATACACACGCACATAATTTGTTAAAAGAGAGGAACTTTGTGGAGGCATAACATGCATATATAAAGACAGGCACTCAGACGGATTGGCCGACAGAGAGGAAGACAGATACGCAAATACAGACAGACAGACATACTCAAACGGACAGATTGACTGATAGACAAACAGGTATGGCAAACAGTCAGACAGACAGATAGATAGATAGACAGACATATAGATAGATAGATAGATAGATAAACAGATAGATAGATAGATAGATAGATAGATAAACAGATAGATAGATAGACAGACAGACAGGAAGGCAGATAGACAGCCAGATAGACACAGACAGACAGATAGATAGACAGACATAAAGACAAATAGATAGATAGATAGATAGACACATAAATCTATCTATCTATCTATCTATATCTATATATATATATATATATAGAAGAGAAGAATAAGTAAGGAGTTAGGCAGGTATGTAGTTGTGTGGGTGGGCAATAAATTTACAGGGTGGAGGGTAGGTATGCGCATACGCAGTTGACATAGGAAGATTAGTAAGAATGTAGGGGGGTAATAATGCAGGGTGGTTATGCGGATGTGCACGAAGATAAGTGGTAAAGTAAATAGACAGTCCTGCACGTAGGTGGATAGGAAAAGTTAAAGGTGAGATATACACAGAGGGATAGGTAAGAAGCTAAACAGACAAAAGATATACGTAGGTAGGTAGGTAGGTAGGTATGATGTGCACAAATGTGGTTAGGGCAGCGGACTTGCGGTCGTAGGATTGCGGTTTCGATTCCCAGACCGGGCATTGTGAGTGTTTATTGAGCGAAAACACCTAAAAGTTCCACGAGGCTCCGGCAGGGGATGGTGGCGAACCCTGCTGTACTCTTCCACCAAAACTTTCTCTCACTCTTACTTCCTGTTTCTGTTGTGCCTGTAATTCAAAGGGTCAGCCTTGTCACATTCTGTGTCACGTTGAATATCCCCGAGAACTACGTTAAGGGTACACATGTCTGTGGAGTGCTCAGCCACTTGCACGTTAATTTCACGAGTTCCGTTGATCGGATCAACTGGAACCCTCGACGTCGTAAGCGACAGAGTGCCAACAACAAAAATGATGTGCACAGCAGTGTCATGTGTGATGTAGGTACATTGGTTAAATACGAGTTAGAGGTAAATTCAGAGACACATGGTAGCTTAGTCTGTGTTTTGCAGTGATAAGTTAGTTAATTAATTGGCTAGCAGGAAGGTCTGATGAGCTCGTTTGTCGCGAGGAGTGAATGTAATGTCACGTTTTGAGATTTCGTCCTTTGCATGAAAGTGAGGAAATGGTGAAAACTAGACATGTATGTTGGTAAAATTGTGTGGGCGCTCACACACACACACACACGTGTGTGTGAGTTAAGCAAAAATGAGTCAAGAGAAATAATTTAGTGTGGCCAGCTGAATGAATTTAGACAACAATGATTAATAAAAGTATATTGTTTCTAGAATAAGAATAGGTTGGAGGAAGTTCAGAGAGCTATTACCTCTGTTGGCAACAAAAGGACTCTCTCTCAGAGTAAAAGGTAGACTGTATGATGCTTGTGTATGAATGGCTATACTCCATGGTAGTGAGACATGGGCTTTGAATGTAAAAGATATGTGTAGACTGGAGAGAAATGAAGGCAGTATGCTTCATTGGATGTGCAACATCAGCATGCATGTGTAAGAAAGTGCAAATGTATTTAGAGAAATTTTGGGCATAAGAGGAATCAAATGTCGCATGCAAGAGAGAAGACTACGTTGGTTTGGACATGTGATACGTATGAATGAGGACAGCTGCATAAAGAAGTGCCAATCACTGAAAGTAGATGCTACCCGTGGAAGGTGGAGACTAGAAAGACATCCTTCATGTGAACAGGCAAACGTTGCAGCTAATCCAAGACAGTAGTTACAAAAACTCCAAAATATGCATATTCTACTCTTGTGTTGGAGTTGATGTCCTCAAGTGATGGGATGTCAGTCAGTGGTTTGCAACCATTTTTTATCTATGGCCCCCTTTGATTACTTTTCTATTTTATTCTGGTGGACCCCCGAAGCCAGTCAATGTTCTAAAACTAGCTTTATGAGATATTTAAGTTTAATTTGCCAAAATATTTTCGTCGCTTTGAGACCGCGACCTGTTCACTGACAAAATTCCGTGCAGAGTGAACAGGTCACGGTCTCAAAGCAACGAAAATATTTTGGCAAATTAAATTTAAATGTTGAAGTGAATCTAACGGTTTTTGTGTGTTTCTTAAATGGCTTATAAACACCTTCCACGCTGCAATTGTTTTCGTTCCAGCACACGATCTCAGATCAGGTCACTTGCTATGCGAGTACATCTCCGTAATTTATGAGATACTTCATTCAAAATTCCTATTTTGCTTAACACAAATCCCTTATGTAGGTTGAACAATGTAAAA
>NC_069000.1:34708302-34709607 GCF_001194135.2 Octopus bimaculoides | reverse complement strand
TATATATATATATATATATATATATATATATATATATATATATGTATTAAACAGTTTTCATGTATAAATAAATAAATTTATGTGTACACACACATATGCACACAAGTATTTATCCTTTAGTAGCACCTGTCTGGCAGGTAACCGGATCAGAGATCAATGTGTCAATATCAACACAATTGCATTGCCATAGAGTCCACACAACCCATTACAAAATCATACATTTATACACTACTATACTTAAACTTCATTATCATTTTATAACTAGTAAACCTGTGCCAGCAAAAATGACAGCATTTTAAAAGAAATAAGCCATAGATGGTATTCAATAAATGATCAATATGACCAACACTCTGTATATTCTTTTCTACTCTAGGCACATGGCCCAGAATTTTGGGGGAGGGGGCCAATCGATTAGATTGACTACGCAACTGGTACTTAATTTATCGACCCCGAAAGGATGAAAGGCAAAGTTGATCATGGCAGAATTTGAACTCAGAACGTAAAGACAGAAGAAATACCGCTAAGCATTTCCCCAGTGTGCTAACGTTTCTTATTTCTTTATTGCCCACAAGGGGCTACACACAGAGGGGAGAAACAAGGACAGACAAACGAATTAAGTCGATTATATCGACCCCAGTGCGTAACTGGTACTTATTTAATCGACTCCGAAAGGATGAAAGACAAAGTTGACCTTGGCGGAAATTGAACTCAGAACGTAGTGGCAGACGAAATACCATTAAGCATTTCGCCCGGCATGCTAACGTTTCTTATTTCTTTATTGCCCACAAGGGGCTACACACAGAGGGGACAAACAAGGACAGACAGAAGGATTAAGTCGATTACATCGACCCCAGTATGTAACTGGTACTTAATTTATCGACCTCGAAAAGATGAAAGGCAAAGTCGACCATGGCAGAATTTGAACTCAGAACGTAGAGACAGAAGAAATACTGCTAAGCATTTCCCCAGCATGCTAATGTTTCTGCCAACTCACCGCCTTCAACACTCTGTATATTAGATACAAACTTGTTTTAGTTTATCATACATTGGTGCCAGGTTAGGTTCTGATCTAAGTCCATTAACCAAAAGTAGCAGTTTTTTGCCAATAGTCATTATAGACATGGCTGTGTGGTGGAAGGTTTGCTTCCCAACTGCATGGTTTCAGGTTCAGTTTCACTGCTTGGCACCTTGGACAAGGGTCTCCTACTGTGGCCTTGGACCAATCAAGGCCTTGTGAGAGGATTTGGTGGACAGGAGCTGAAGTGTATATATATATATATATATATATATATATATATATATATA
>NC_069000.1:34707639-34708292 GCF_001194135.2 Octopus bimaculoides | reverse complement strand
ATATATATATATATATATATATATATATATATATAAATATGTGTATACATGTGTGTGTGTATGTATGTCTTTGTGTCTGTCCCCGCACCAACCAACACTTGACAACCAGTGTTGGTGTCTTTACGTCCCCATAACCTAGCAGTTTGGCAAAAGTGACTAATAGAATAAGTACCAGGCTTTGAAAAAAAAAGGTACTAGAGTTGATTTCCTCGAATAAAATGCTTTCAAGTGGAGCCCCAGCATGGCCACAGTCTAATGACTGAACCAAGTAAAAGATAGCATGTACTCCAAATCCATACAATGTAAATGTTATACGTTTAATACTCCTTTGGACCTTAGGACTCAGAAGGCTAGTTACCCAATTTCATAAGAATTGCTGGTCTTGGATACTATAATGGACTGTCGATCCATTAAGGGGCAATGTTCGATCTGCGCAAGTATGGAAAAGTAGCTTTATATGATGATGATGATGATGATATACATACATGTGTCTGTGTGTATAGGCATGGGTGTGTGGTTAGGAAGTGTCCTTCCCAGCCACATGGTCCCAGGTTCAGTCCCACTGCGTGGCACCTTGGACAAGTGTCTTCTGCTATAGCCTCAGGCCGACTATATATATATATATATATATATATATATATATATATATATAT
>NC_069000.1:34705823-34707401 GCF_001194135.2 Octopus bimaculoides | reverse complement strand
ATATATATATATATATATATATATATATATATAAATAGTAAATGAGTATATGCATATATACGTACAGGCATGTGCATACCGACATCCACCTGTATGTATAGGTGCATATCTGGGTACAGGACATTGCAAACAATACGTAGACGAGAAAACACACAAGCCACATAGAGAACATTCTTCTTCATCAGCTACCGGCGTTTCGAAGAGTTGGGCAGGACGCATTGCTAAAACGGCTCTTCCCATGGACCGCACAGTCTTTAATCTATTTATACTTTATCACAATTTTTTTTTTATTTCAAAAAAGAGAAAGGCCAACATTTAAGCATTTCAGTAATAGTGACAATCGACAAACATTTGAGAGATTTGTAGTTTAGTAGACAGAAACTGAAAGAAACCCATAATGTGTATATATATAAATGTAACGTGTGTGTGTGTGTGTGTGTTTGAACTGAGAATAACAAACAGAAAAAAAGACACAAACACACACACACATTCATTCATATATACATATATATACACACACATACACACACACACACACAGTATAATACATTCCAGAAAATACTAGTAATGTGTAATAGTAGCTACTATAGAGTTTTGTTATAATATACAGTCTCTTTATTGGTCAGATAAGAGACTGAAAGAAAAACTAGACATTTTTTTTTCTCCATTTCCTACACAGTTTTTTTTCCCTCCGACCCTCTCTCTCTCTCTCTCTCTTTTTCTCACTCTTTCTCCTTTTCTCCATATCTTTTGATATCTATGTATCTTTCCTTTTTCTCATTTATTTACTAGATCATTTAAACACACACACATTTTCTGACTGTCTTTCTGTCTCTTTCTCACTAATCTACTCAACTACACATACAAACATATACACGCTCTCTCTCTCTCTCTATCTATCTATCTATTTATCTGTCAGTCTATATCTCTCATATCAGCTATATCTCTCTCTTTCACTCTTTCATTTACTGGATCATTAGCACACCCTCTCTCTCTTCAGACTGTCTATCTTTCTCCCTCATTAACTTAACCACACATAGAAACACACACACAACTCTCTCTCTCTCTGCCACCCTCTCTAAAGGACACATTCTCTCTTTTACTCACACACACAGAAAGTTACAGCAAGAAGAAGAACAACAATGCCACCACCAACATCACCAAGCACTAGGGGGCTTTTTGATCAACATGTTTGTATTCAGGCAAGTCTGTAAGTCTCAGCTCCCTGCCACCCTACCAATCACCACCATGGCCAACACTGCTTGGTTCTGCCTAAACAGAGTCATTAGAGGAATGGGGTCATTTATAGGAGGAATACAAGGGTCAATGGAGAAACAGGGTCAAGAGAAGAAAAGGGTCTGCAGTGTGTGGTGGGGAGGAATAGAGTAGTTACATGGGAAGAATACTGCCACAGGAGGGAATGAAGGGGGGGGGGGATAGTTATGATAGGAAGAAAGTCTGGAAGGAATAAAGAACATGAGAGGAATGGGGTCATTTATAGGAGGAATACAAGGGTCAATGGAGAAACAGGGTCAAGAGAAGAAAAGGGTCTGCAGTGTGTGGTGGGGAGGAATAGAG
>NC_069000.1:34703805-34705654 GCF_001194135.2 Octopus bimaculoides | reverse complement strand
TATATATATATATATATATATATATATTTGACAAGCTTCTTTCAGTTTCTGTCTCAGAAGGCTGTGGTCCACTCACAAGGCTTTGGCTGACCCAAGGCTATAGTAGAAGACACTTGCTCAAGGGAACCATGTGGTTGGGAAGCAAGCTTCTTACCACACAGCCATGCCTGTGCCTATGTATGTATGTATGTATATATATATACATATATTGGCCCAGTATTTATTTTTTTAATATCCTGGTACATATTCTATCGGTTGATTTTGCTGAACTGCTAAATTATAGGGACATAAACAAAGCAACACCAACTGTGGTGGTGGGAGACAAACACAGACATACACACACATGCACAATAAGCTTCTTTTAGTTTCCATCTACCAAATCTGCTCATAAGGCCTTTGTTGGCCTAGTAATATTGTAGAAGGTGCCACACAGTGGGACTGAACCTGGAACTATGTGGTTAGGAAGCAAACTTCACAGTTACACCTGCACCTGAATAATCACCATTATTATTATTATTATTATTATTATTAAGGTGACAAGCTGGCAGAACCGTTAGCACGTCAGGCAAAATGCTTAGCGGTATTTCGTCCATCTTCACATTCAGGGTTCTAACTTGGCTGAGGTCAACCTTGCCTTTCATCCTTTCAGGGTCAATAAATTAAGTACCAGTTGTGTACTGGGGTCAATGCAATCGACTGGTCCCTTCCCCCAAAATTTCAAGCCTTGCACCTTTAGTAGAAAGCATTATTATCATTATTATTATTATTATTAGATAGATATATGAGTTCTTAACTTTTGTATACGATTGCCAAATTATTATTATTATTATTATTATTATTATTATTACCTAATAGATCCTTACTTTTTCATCTGGTAATAACACCTCACCTCCAGAGCCTACCACTATCAACAGTAGAAATAAACCCAAAACAGCTGAAATAAGGGATCAGTTGTTTGTTTCATTTATTTGTGTAGTTATTTTTCTTTTTAGGGAGAGGGTGAGGCAGAATGGTAAGGGATGAGGTGGGGGCGGGCACATTTGAATACAAAGAAGGAAGTGCAAGTGAGAGGTGGTGGCCAGCTGTAGCACTAATTCAATGATATTATATTAAACTTACCCAATCAGTATTAATCATTAATTAACAGAGATGACGTCTAAATGAGGCAGTTGCAACAGGTTTATAACACAATAACCTAAAATGAAAGAGAAAAAATGGAGAAATCGTTACAAAAAATGAAAATAACAACAAAAGAAACAACACAACTGATAAACAGGATATTAATTTGTCTAATTGCATAGTTTTAAAATAAACAACAACAATAACAAGAGATAAATGTAGGCATGGGTGTGTGGCTAAGCAGCTGGTTTTCTAACAATGTGGTCTTGGGTTTACAGGGATGTAAACAAACCAATACCAGTTGTCAGGTGATGGTAAATGACAAACACAATCACATTCTATTTACAGACATACATACATATATGTATATACATACATGAAGAAACTAACCCCGGGACTTATTTTTTGTAAGTCTAGTACTTATTCTATTGGTCTCTTTTGCCAAACCACTAGGTTACAGGGACATAAACACACCAACATCAGTTGCCAAGCGATGGTGGTGGGGACAAACATAGACACAAATAACAAACACACACATACATATATATATATATATATATATATATATATATGATGGGCTTCTTTCAGTCTCCATCTACCAAATCCACTCACAAGGCTTTAGTTAGCCCGAGGCTATAGTAGAAGACACTTGCCCAAGGTGCCACATAGTGGGACTGAACCTGGAACCATGTGGTTGGGAAGCAAGCTTCTTACTACACAGCCACTCCTG
>NC_069000.1:34703015-34703556 GCF_001194135.2 Octopus bimaculoides | reverse complement strand
ATATATATATATATATATATATATATATATATATATATATGATGGGCTTCTTTCAGTTTCCATGTACCAAAACAATCCATTCACAAGGGTTTCTTCAGCCCAGGGCTATAGTTGACACTTGTTCAAGCTGCCATGCAGTAGAACTGAACCAAGAACCATGTACCTGCAAAGCAAGATTCTTACCACACAGCCATGCCTTCACCTATCACATACGTATATGTGCATGCACGCATGCATGTGTGTGTGTGCATGCGTATGAGTACAGAGTGAACATAGCTTTCTCAAATGCACAAATATATGCCACACATTTAATCACAGTATAATAGTACAAAATACTATGTTTATAAATACATTATAAATAGTACACTAAGACAGTGGTGAAGAGTAATAGTAGCACACCTTAAACACACAGACAGACACACAGCTGGGAGTAGTGGTGTGAGCGGATGGCGGATGGCGATCGTTGGTGGATGTATAGAGTGGAATCTATGCTGGCTGTGTGTGTGTGTGTGTGTGTGTGTGTGTGTGTGTGTGTGTGTGT
>NC_069000.1:34700413-34702823 GCF_001194135.2 Octopus bimaculoides | reverse complement strand
GCTGGTGTGTTTACATCCCCGTAACCTAGC
Organism: Octopus bimaculoides; assembly: GCF_001194135.2. Classification (NCBI taxonomy): domain Eukaryota; kingdom Metazoa; phylum Mollusca; class Cephalopoda; order Octopoda; family Octopodidae; genus Octopus; species Octopus bimaculoides. Next base: position 34,702,793 of record NC_069000.1, on the reverse strand, counting down.
GGTTCGACAAAAGAGACCGATAGAATAAGTACTAGGCTTACAAAGAATAAGTCCTGGGTTTGATTTCTTTGACTAAAGGTGGTGCTCCAGCATGGCCACAGTCAAATGACTGAAACAAGTAAAAGAGTATATCTGTGTGTGTGTGTGTATATAGATATACACACACATACACATATATATATACACATATACATATGTACAGTTTTACTTGTCTCAAATCATTTTGATTGTGACCATGCTGGAGCACCACCTTTTAGTTGAAGAAATCGACCCCTGGAATTATACTTTGCAAGCCTGGTACTTATTCTATTGGTGTCTTCAGCTGAACCGCTAAGTTACAGGGACGTAAACACACCAAGATCAGTTGTCAAGCAATGGTGGAGGGACAAATACAAACACAGTACATATATATATATATATATAAGTATACATGTATACATATATACACACACACACACATACACACATATATGTATATATTAGAGAGAGAGAGAGAAAGGCACACACATATGCAGCTATGTGGTTGAGAAGTTTGCTTCCCAACTACACACTTCCAAGTTCAGTCCCACCGCATGGCACCTTGGGCGTGTGTCTTCTACTATAGCGCCAGGCCAACAAAAGCGAATTTGGTGGACAAAAACTGAAAGAAGCCCATCATAAAACAGACCAACAATTCCTTTACTTCAACATATGACCATCCCTGACCAATCAATCTGTCCATTAAGTTATAGCATTGAGAGCCACATTCTCTCTTTAAAACAAATGGTTTTTCGAACAATGGCCAGAAAAGACAGTTTGTAACACAGTTCCACATAATACTCTTTTACTCTTTTACTCCTTTAGTCGAGCAAATCGACCCCAGGTCTTATTCTTTGTAAGCCTAGTACTTATTCTATCGGTTACTTTTGCCGAACTGCTAAGTTATGGGGACATAAACACACCCGCATTGGCTGGGGGTACAAACACAGACACACAAACACATACATATATATACATATACGGCAGGCTTCTTTCAGTTTCTGTCTACCAAATCCACTCACAAGGCTTTGGTCGGACCGAGGCTATAGTCGAAGACACTTGCCCAAGGTGCCACACCGTGGTACTTGAACCCGGAACCATGTGGTTGGTAAGCAAGCTACTTACCACACACCCACTCCTACGCCTATAATGTACACTTTTGAAAATCAAATGTGAACTCAATTAAGCATGTATATATTCCTTATTCTGTTCTTCTTTTACTTGTTTCAGTCATCTGACTGTGGCCATGCTGGAGCCCTGCCTCAAAAGGTTTTTTTAGTCAAAGAAATTGACTCCAAAACTTATTCTTTGTAAGCCTAATACTTATTCTATTGGTGTCTTGTGCCGTTAAGTTATAGAGACATAAACACACCAACATTTGTTGTCAAGTGATAGGAAGAGGACAAACACAGACACACATGATGGCTTCTTTTGGTTTCCGTCTACCAAATCCACTCAGAAAGCTTTGGTTGGCCCAAAGCTATAGTAAAAGACACTTGCCCAAGGTATCACGCAGTGGGACTGAACCCGGAACCATGTTGTAGGAAAGCAAACTTCTCTACTTGTTATGTAATTATTTTGACATTTTGCTGAAATGATTATATGTCTTATAAAACTTACTGCACCTATTTTTGCTTATCATTTCTTCTTCCTCCCCGTCACTTTTCTTTATATTTATTTATGTATATATATATATATATATATATATATATATATACACACAAAGGAAACAGAAAATGGAGAAGTACTGATGAACAACAATTGACTGACATCAGTTACTATTTATTAATTCTATGCAAATAGACTGCATCCCATCTAACAGCTGTTTCTGCTTCCAATGCTGTATGGTATCGCCAGTGATATGCAAAAATATTTATCATATTTGGTAATAAAACCAATCTGAAACAAGGAGCTTCTTTAAATTGTTATTCTTGATAAACCCATGTTTATCCTTGTCTTTACCTAAAATGTATGAGCATAGTATGTTTGCATATGTACGCTCGTGGTTAAATATAGGTAATATACCGGTAGTATAATGGATACTTCTATCCCTAACTCAACTAACCTATATATGTGTGTGTGTGTGCGTGTGTGTAAGAGTAGTATAGTTTTCATGAAGCATTATCTCATATCTTTTATCTTTTACTTATATCAGTCATTGGAGTGTAGCCATGCTGGGGCACTTCTTTGAAGAATTTTAGTCAAACGAATTGACTCCAAACTTATTTTTTCTTTTTAAGCCTGGTACTTATTTTATTGGTCTCTTTGCTAAGCACTGCTAAGTTACAGGGATGTAAACAAACCAACACTGGTTGGCAAGAGGTGATGGAGGTCAAACACAGACACAAAGATGCACATATAT
>NC_069000.1:34697941-34700387 GCF_001194135.2 Octopus bimaculoides | reverse complement strand
TATATATATATATACATGTATATACATACATACATACAATGGGATTCTTTCAGTTTCTGTCTACCAAATCTACTCACAAGGTTTTGGTCGGCCTGAAGCTATAGTAGAAGACACTTGTCCAAGGTACCACACACTGGGACTGAACCTGGAACCATGTGCTTGGGAAGCAAGCTTCTTACCACACAGCCACACACACGTATGTATGTATGTATGTGCATTTGTTCAGTTGTTCAGTGGGGCTGAACTCAAAACCATGTGGTTGGGAAGCAAGTGTCTTAAACCATGCAGCCACACCAGCTCCTCTCTACGCATGCACCTTGACGTAAATATTGAAAAATGTCTCATCATTTGAAATGAGGCTAATGGCCAGAACATATTATTAATTGTATTAACGATAACTTATTTCAGACAACAGGCACCAGACATCTTGACCTTTAATAATAAATGGACGTTGTATACCTTGTGTGTTTTTTGATACAGACTGTTGTTTGTGTATGAGTTTGTGAGTATTTACAATATTGCAATACAGTAGTAAATGCTTTGTCAACTGTATTGAATGGGGAGGACAATCCTGTAATCCGGAACTGGCAAAGTGTTAAATATGTCACTGTTGTTATTTTCCCTCTCTCTTGTAATAAATAATATTGGCGCACACACACACACACTGGAACTAATGAAACTATTAGTTGTGATAATAAGAAAACCTCTTGACCAGGATATTAGTGAGAAAAAGAAGATGCAAAAACGAAAATCAACAGGAAATCTGTTTATCTCCTGTAAAGTTGAGGACTTGGACATTCAAAGACTCAGGAACTCTCAACTAGTAAAAGAACACATCTCTCAAGAAGTGTTTAAAATCTACACAAAACAAAGAAGAAAAAAAAGGAATATATTTAAGTGATCTTAATTGAAGAGAAAGTAAGAGGAGAAAAACTGAACAGATAAAAGAAAAGTAAAACAGGACTTTCTATAGAAACAATGACTTTTTGTGTATTGGCACAAGGCCATATATTTTGAAGGATAGTCAAGTGGATTGATCTCTAAGACAGAAAAAAAAAATCAACATCAACAAAGGAACACTAGAGAACAAAAAAAAACTAAATGATGGTCTGTTAAAAGCATCAGGGATCTCTTTTAATCATGACACAGGTTCATCTTTATGAATTAACATATACTTTGTAGGGGCAGGATTGGCTGTGTGGCAAGAATTTTGCTTCACAACAAGAAGGTGCTCGATTCAGTCCTACTGTGTGCAACTTTGAGCGAGTGTCTTCTACTATAACACTGGGCCCAGCCAAAGCCTTGTGAGTGGATTTGGTAGACAGAGGCTGAAAGAAGCCCAGCTGATGTATGTGCTTCTGTGTGTGTGTGTGTGTGCATGTGTGTGTGTTTTCATGCGTGTGTTGATTCTTTTCCTTGCCTTGTCATTGTATGAAACAAACAAGTGTCACCTCAATGCAGCTGGTCTCCTTAGTTTCAAATCTTCCATAAAAATGTCTGGCTGCTGGGGATATATTATTACCTTACTTGAAAACAAGTGAGGGTTGGCAACAGGAAAGGCATCCAGTCATAGAAAATCTGCCTCAACAAATTCTTCTGAACCCATGCAAGTATGAAAAAAGTGGATGCTAAAAAACGATGATGACAATGATGATGAAAGCCAGCCTATAAAAGCATTTTGCTTTCTTTGATATGCTACCATTTCTGCTTTGAACTAATCCTCTTAGGGCTGTCTTTAAAACCCTTTTGATACTAAACTGCCTAAGACCAACCCATGGCTTAGTGGTTTTAGCGTCGGGCTCACAGTCATGAGGTAGGAGTTTGAGTCCCAAACCAGGCTGCGTGTTGTGTTCTTGAGCAAGACACTTTATTTCACGTTGCTCCAGTTCACTCAGCTGTAGAAATGAGCTGCGATGTCACAGACCCAAGCTGTATCGGGCCCCTTTGCCTTTTCTTTGGATAACATCAGTGGTGTGTGGAGGGGAGGCTGGAATGCATGATCGACTGCTGGTATTCCATAAACAACCTTGCCTGAATTTGTACCTTGCAGGGTAACTTTCTAGGTGTAATCCCATGGTCATTCATGACCAAAGGGTGTCTTTACCTCTATGCATACATTAAAACCTTCCATGAAAATTCCATGTTAATTTATGTTCCAAATGCCAGTTTAATAACAACAAAGTTATTTCACCAAATTCTCCATTCTTTTCAAAATCCATTGAAGCAGAAATATGTTCATTGAAGAGTTAATAGTAGTGTGTATCAGTAGTAAGCACTTTAGAACGAAAGGTAATTGCAAGATGAACTGTGTCAGTGAGCCAGGTTATTCAGCTGTGTCAGTGAGCCAGGTTATTCAGCTGTGTCAGTGAGCCAGGTTATTCAGCTGTCAGTGAGCCAGGTTATTCAGCTGTGTCAGTGAGCCAGGTTATTCAGCTGTGTCAGTGAT
>NC_069000.1:34696596-34697660 GCF_001194135.2 Octopus bimaculoides | reverse complement strand
ACTGTGTCAGTGAGCCAGGTTATTCAGCTGTGTCAGTGAGCCAGGTTATTCAGCTGTGTCAGTGATCAGAGACAGTGATCAAAGTCAGTGATGTGTATCAATGAATCAAATTGTTGAACTGCATTAGTGAACCAAATTCATGAGCTGTTTTAGTGAGTTGTATCAGAGAATCTTGATAGTGAACCAATTAAGTGAGATGGTTTCAATGCTCTTAATAATACCCTTAACATGAGCATCATTGCTTCCAATTTGAACTCTTCGTAAAGCAGCTCAAAGTAATCAGATACTCTTTGACAAATGCAAAGTCGACCACAGCAGAATTCTGAACTCAGAAAGTAAAGACATACGAAATGCTGCTAAGGATTTTTGTCTGGCATGTTGAGAATTCCTCTTGCTTGCTGCTTTGATAATGGTTTCATAATAATAGAATAGCACAAGACCACAAACCAGTAAGAGATTCATGCATTGAAGGTTTAAATAATCAATTGGTAATTCTCCTTTTTCTCTGTGTGTCTTATAAATTTGTTTCAAATTTTCATGGAGAGAGGGATTAGTCAGTTACATTGGCCCAGTAGTCAACTGGTACTTATTTTTATCTATCCTAGAAGGTGGAAGGGTAAAGTACACCTTAGTAAAATTTGAACTCAGAACATAAAAAGCCAGAAGGGATGCCACTAAGCCTTTTGTCTGAGGTGCTAGCAGCCCTGCAAGGGGTTAGTTGGTTAAATCTAATTCTAACTCTAATATCAAACTGGCACTTTATTTTTACCAGCCCTAGGGGCACAGGGACATAAGGCAAAATTGACCTTGAATATAATATAAAACAGAAGCAGGCATGGTTGTGTGGCAAATGATTACAGGTTCAGTCCCACTGTGTAGCCCCTTCAGCAACCATATTCTACTAAAACCTCAGACCAACCAAAAGCCTTGTGAGAGGATTTAGTAGACAGAAACTGAAAGAAGTCTGTTGTACATATATATATATATATATATATATATATATATATACACATATATATATATAAACATATATATATATAAACATATATATATATAAACATATA
>NC_069000.1:34691672-34696000 GCF_001194135.2 Octopus bimaculoides | reverse complement strand
TATATATATATATATATATATATGTAGGCGCTGGAGTGATAAATGTGATAAGAAGCTTGCTTCGCAACCACCTGGTTCCAGATTCAGTCCCACTGCGCAGCACCTTGGGCAAGTATCGTCAACTATAGCCTTGGGCCAACCAAAGCATTGTGAGTGAATATGGTAGAAGGAAACTGAAAGAAGCCCGTCATATATATATGTATGTGTGTCTTTGTGTCTGTGTTTGTGTCCCACCCCACCACAAACATCGCTTGACAACTGATGTTGGTGTGTTTACATTCCCATAGGTTAGCAGTTCGGCAAAAGAGACCAATAGAATAAGTAGTAGGCTTACAAAGAATAAGTCCAGGGGTCGATTTCTTCGACTAAAAAGTGGTGCTCCAGCATGGCCCCAGTCAAATGACCGAAATAAGTAAAAGGATAAACGAATATGATGATGATGATGCATTCTCTTGTCGTGAACGACAAATGAGGGTTCAGTAAAGTAAAGCAAAATAAATCATGTTCTATGGACACCAAATGTGTCTCTTGAGGCCTGCTGGTGCCTTGCAAACCCTTTGGAACAAGTTGAGGACTCAGTTTGCTCGTATGTACATACATATGCATGCATGTATGTATGCATGTATGTATGTATATATCTATGTATGTCCTTGAGTTTGCATTTGTCCTCTGCCACAACTTGATAACCAATATTGGTTTGTTTACATCTCTGTATATTAGCAGTTCAGCAAGAGAGACTGATAGAATAAGTACCAGGTTTTAAAAAAAATGAAAAGAAGTGCAGGATGGGGGTCAATTTTATTCAACTAAAACCCTTCAAGGTAGTACCTCAGTATGGCCGCAGTCCAATGACTAAGACAAGTAATACAATAAAAGAATAATATAAAACCAAATTTGATGACTGGCACCCGTGCCAGTGGCACATAAAAAGCACCATTTGAGCGCGATCGTTTCCAGCTTCGCCTTACTGGCACTTGTGCCAGTGGCGTGTGAACAAAACATTGGACTGACTCCTGTGCAGGTGGCACGTAAAAAACATTTGAGCGTAGCCGTTGCCAGTACCGCCGGACTGGCCCTCGTGCCAGTGGCACGTAAAAAGCACCCACTACACTCTCAGAGTAGTTGGCGTTAGGAAGGGCACCCAGCTGCAGAAACTCTGCCAGATCAGATTGGAGTCTGGTGTAGCCATCTGGTTCACAAGTCCCCAGTCAAATCGTCCAACCCATGCTAGCATGGAAAGCGGATGTTAAATGATGATGATGATGACGATGAATATAATATAATCTACAGTAATAATACTCATGTGTTTTTCTCCGTCACAACATATGAATGAGAAAGGAAGGGGTGATAGATGAAGAAGGAAGGAAGGAAAGGATGATGGAAATTCTATGGAGAAAGCGAGTATATGTAAATGGGAGGTGTGTGTGTGTGTGTGTGTGTGTGTGTGTGCAATGGAAGTGGGATGGTGAGCATTCAACGCTGAAAAAAAAAAATCAAACAGCCTTTCAACTCTGTGTGAATATGTGTGTATGTACAAGGGAAATATGTGAATGTTTGTATGTGTGAACCAAGATTCTTTCAGTAACAAACAATGATCGATGTTACATCTCAAAATACAACCACTAGATAACATTGAGAAATGTATTAATTTGAATTATCATCCATATTCCCATATTCTATCTTTTGTCCTTATTTATATATAAAATATTACAATTAGCCAGCTGGTATATAATATATGGGGTCTGATCAAAAAATATCAGGACTATTATTATGGTAACAGAGCTGTAGTATGCAGATTGAAGCTGCAGGGCATAGATTGACCTTCAACTCTGATGCATATGCACACTAAGTTATAATATTCTCATTCACTTCCATTGTTTATAAGCATTGCTTGGTAGTAAAGTGTGTATAATGTGATCATCTCAAAAAAGATTAGGTTTCAGTAGCACAGGATATCCTTGATTGCGTCAAGAAAGATGAAAACTTTTAGAAAACAGTCATAAGAGGAAGCAAATGACCCTGAAATCGAGGCTCAGTTTTTGTTTTTTCTTTGCAGTGGAATACCCACAAGATTTCAAGGCATCAAGGAAATACAAGAGAATGCAATGAGGCAGCTGCTCGTTATCCCAAACCAGAGGAGTTGCGAGAATGCTTCCATCAATGGAACCGATGCTGGATAAAGTGTGTGGCTTCAGAATGGGACTACTTTGCTGAACTGATATGCATTGTAGTTTTCTTTTTATACTCCCAGTCCTCATAAAATGATACTGGGAGTAGCCATAGAGTAAAAACAAAAGTAACTATATCAAGATTTGATAAGGAGGAGTGTGGAGTGGAGGCAATCCTAAGTGGTTAACAGTAGGAAGATATTGCATGCTGCTTCTATTGTTTTCATTTAGCTCTTCATATGTCCATTTGCTGAGATAGCCAGTCTCAATATATATATATATTTATATATAATATAATCGTCCTTCTTGTTTCCCACGTGACTTTTCAGATTGAGGAGAAAGACAGTTCTGGGAGTGTTTGTATTTGTGCATGTATACATGAATGTGTGTGAATATGTTTGTGTGTGTGTTTTAATGATGAGAAAGCAGTAGTGGTGGTAGTTGTAGCAGTAGCAGCAGCTGTTGCAGCTATGTTAGAAGCAGTGGTGGTGGTGATGGTGGCAGTGGTAGTAGTGACAGCAGCAGTGGTGGTGGTGGTGGTAATAGTAGTAGTAGTAGGTATGATAGTGGTGGTGGTAGTAGTAGGGGTGCTGGTGGCGGTGGTTGTGATTGTAGTAGAAGTAGTAATAGTAGTGGTGGAGGCAGTGGTTGTGGTAGTAGTGGTGCTGGTATTATCAAGGTGGCAAACTGGCAGAATCAATAGAACACCAGGCGAAATGCTTAGTGGTATTTCATCTGACTCTATACATTCTAAATTCAAATTCTACTGAGGTAGATTCTACCTTCTCATCCTTTTGGGATCAATAAAAGAACTACCAGTGAAACACTGAAGTCGATCTCTCCCCCACAATTTCAGGCCTTGTAGAATGGATTATTATGATTACCATCACCATCATTATTATTTTTCGCAATGCACACCATCAAAGTGGCACTGGTGTATGAATATATGAAGCCCAATATACCCATCATGACCACCTGTCTGATAAGGGTGCACCAGGCACATACTTCACTACCTTATGTGTGTGACATGATGACCTGATATTATGTTAAACAGCACATGACATTGCAGGTGGGGCCCAGTTAGAATTTTCTTTAGGTCAAGTAGCCCATCCTGCTCAAAAGGTCTTTGAATAAGGGTTGTTTAAGGATGATGAACAAAACACCCATGTTTCCAGAGATGAATTATCCAAACCCCAAAGAATTCCTCTCAACACATGGCTATGATGCTCCCCACTACTTCTACTCATGATCAGAGATGCACATATCATCAGCCACTAAGAGACATGCTTAAGTGGTTAAGCAAATCTGTGGTATAGAGCAGAATATTTCCTGTGGCCTATCTTTTATACCAAGACAAAACATATAAAGAAAACACTGCCGATTAGTTACAATCTGACGTCATGAGAGCCACTGCATGGTACTGCATCAGAGAGTAGTAGTAGTAGTAACTTTTGTTGTTATTGTTGCTGTCGTGTGCACATGGTAAATTGCAAGCCATTCCGCTGATTGGCTGGTCTTTCTCTCTGTCACTATTATTATTGTTAATAATGACGATGATGATGATGATGATGATATCCTACAGTTAGTTTCTTTCAACAAAACAATCACCGCTTTACATTATCTGCCTTTGTGAAAAACCCGTCTCAGCTGCAGTGACAATCTAGAAAGTCTTTCACAGTGACTCTGCCGCACACAGAGACACACATACATAAACACACACATTGTGATATTTATAGAAATAGGAAAATAAAATTTGCTTCCTTTTTCTCAGTGTCACATGATTTAACATTTCAATTAACCAAACATTAGCACAAAGTGGTGTTGGTGGGAAGAACAGAAGCTTTTGGTCACTCCTGTTCTATATCACATACATATACGCTTATATTAATTAGTGTGTGTGTGTGTGAATTATGTATACCAATAAAATAAAGACTTAAATCAAATGCAGACATGCCATCAATATAACACGCTTAACCTTTAAGCATTCAGATTACTCTGGCAAATGTAAGATTTATTCACATTGTTTTGAATTAATCATGCATTATCTCATAGCTTTGAAATTTTGATGTGATAGTTAATTTTTAGAACAATATTGTAGGGTAGGTGTGAGAGGTCAGACCCAGCTTCTTTCATCTGTAAATATATATATATATATATATA
>NC_069000.1:34690321-34691454 GCF_001194135.2 Octopus bimaculoides | reverse complement strand
CTAGGCAAGTGTCTTCTACTATAGCCTAGGGCCGACCAAAGCCTTGTGAGTGGTTTTGGTAGACAGAAACTGAAAGAAGCCCGTCGTATATATGTGTGTGTGTGTGTATATGTTTGTGTGTCTGTGTTTGTCCCCCCAACATCGCTTAACAACCGATGCTGGTGTGTTTAGGTCCCCGTAACTTAGCGGTTCGGCAAGAGAACGATAGAATAAGTACTAGGCTTACAAAGAATAAGTCCTGGGGTCGATTTGATTCGACTAAAGGCGGTGCTCCAGCATGGTCGCAGTCAAATGACTGAAACAAGTAAAAGAGTAAGAGTATATATGTGTGTGTGTATATGTGTGTATATATATATATATATTTATTTATTTATGTGTTTCAGCCAAGTGGCTGCGGTCATGCTGGTGCACCACCGTGAAGTGGTGCACCAGTTTATATATATATAAACTGGCACTTTGTTGGTTATGATGATAAGAGTTCCTCCACAGACATGTGTAAGGTAAGGCCTGATTAATTCAAAACAATGTGAATAAATTAGCATTACATTAGACTGAGTAATCTGAATGCTAAAGGGTTAAACACTGAAAGGCTATGGGGGCTCCACCAAAATGAAATAGTAATGAAAGGGGCGCACAGATAAAAAAAAAAAAGGTTGAAAATCCCTGGTCTAGACCAATATTGCACCTTGTAAATTGCACTTAGTTGTTCAGACTGAATATGGTACAAGCCACAAGTCTGCCAATTACAATACAACACCCCTTACCAACAGCAACAACAGCAATACTAAATTGACTGCTTTGATTCTGGCACTGTTGCACTGTCAGGTGTCACCTATAAAAAAAATGTCACGAACGGGGGGGGGGGAACAAGTGAGACTTTCAGCAATGGTAACCCCTACTGCCTTCAAGTCAAAATATGCTATTCCATTAGTTAAATGTACACCTTGCCAGCTGCAATCGTTATAATAGTAGTAGCAGCAGTAGCAGAAGCAGTAGTAATAGTAGTAGTAGTAGTAGTAGTAGTAGTAGTAGTAGTAGTGGTGGTGGTGGTGGTGTTTTTGTTTTTTTTGCTGATGGACGCTACTCCTTGTCACGTTACATCTCTTTTTACATCTGGCAACATGTCACTGTTG
>NC_069000.1:34684441-34689356 GCF_001194135.2 Octopus bimaculoides | reverse complement strand
ATATATATATATATATATATATATATATATATATATATACTATCGTCATCGTTTAACGCCCACTTTCCATGCTGCTATGGGTTGGACAGTTTCACTGAGGGCTGCAACGAACCAGAAGGCTGCACCAGGCTCCAATCTGATCTGACAAAGTTTCTACAGCCGGACGCCATTCCTAACGCCAACCACTCTGAGAGTGTAGTGGGTGCTTTTATGTGTCACCAGCACAAGGGCCAGTCAGGCGGTACTGGCATCAACATATATATATATATATATATATATATACATGCCCATGTTTGTGTGTATGTGTGTGTGTATATGGATGTATGTATGTATGAATATGAGCATTTTTCTTTTTTTCTTTCAATTTTCTAGCATAGTGTATCTTGGACTACATTAGCCAATGTGTTGCATGTCCAGTAAGTTCACTGTCATCAATTCCCCGTTTTTTTTTGTTTTTTTTTCCCAATAAAATTGTTTTTAACTATCAATGGTGAGACACTATGGATATATTTTCTAAGCAAATTTTCCTTATGGTGAACTTTCTTCATGGTGAATCGATGGCAGAGAACTTACCTGTAATCTATGTGTTGCTCCATTGTTAAACCAGTAAATTTGCGATGTGAAGAAAGTATGGTTGCTATTTCTAGCAGACAGAGCAAAGGAGGGAGGCAGATGGCAGAGAGAGGATAGAATAGCTTCGAAACAGCTGTATAATTGAAAGTATCATGTCTAACTGGTTATGTTATTCTATCTTTGGTGGTGGTGGTGGTGGTGATGGTGGTGATGATTGTGTGATGATGTTGATGGTTACAGTGATGGTAATGGTAGAAGGGTGGCAATGGAGGTGGCTGGTGAAAGTGAAGGGGGTGATGAAAAATGGTAGTGGTACTGGTGGAGGTGATGGAGGGAGAAGTGGAAGGAAAAGTATAATTATAAATACAGAGAGAAGGAACGGGGGTGGGGAGAAGGGTGAAACTAACTAAATATTGTCTAGGAAGTTTATCAACATTCTGTGTGCGTGCATGCATGCACACATGCTTGTCTTTTATGCAGTTAACCCAAACTACACTGTCCAAATTGCGTGTGTGTGTTTTTTTTAATTGGTACAATGTGATTTGAGAAAAATTTGGTTTCTACTGCTAGCAGGTGGAGCAAAAGCAGGCTAATTAGCTTAATGATATGTGTGTATAGACATACACACACACATACAGGTTGTCCCAAAAATGTGTATACATATAGAATGATTATAAAGTTTGTTTTATCAAAATACACTTCATTTTCCAAATTTAATAGAATCTACAGACTGAATTGAATTCTGTCATGAACATCATAGGCGCAGGAGTGGCTGTGTGGTAAGTAGCTTGCTTACCAAACACATGGTTCCGGGTTCATTCCCACTGCGTGGCACCTTGGGCAAATGTCTTCTACTATAGCCTCAGGTCGACCAAAGCCTTGTGAGTGGATTTGGTAGACAGAAACTGAAAGAAGCCTGTCGTATATATGTGTATATATTTATGTGGTTGTATATGTTTGTGTGTCTGTGTTTGTCCTCCCAACATCGCTTGACAACCGATGCTGGTGCGTTTAGGTCCCTGTAACTTAGCGGTTCGGCAAAAGAGACTGATAGAATAAGTACTGGGCTTCCAAAGAATAAATCCTGGGGTCGATTAGCTCGACTAAAAAGGCGGTGCTCCAGCATGGCCGCAGTTAGATGACTGAAACAAGTAAAAGAGTAAAAGAGAACTGTTTTCAAAATGATGACTGTTCTGTTTCCAGATACTGCTGATAACATGAGTTGACAGAGTAGCAAACATCAAGAAACACCTCATTCAATATCGGTGTGCATTGCTGTTCAATGTCTGCCCTCAGTTCCATCAACTTTTGTTGATTTTTGTATGGCAAACTTCATCTCTCAAGGATCCCCATAAAAATGTCAAGTGGTGTGTGAGGTCTGATAAATCATCATCATCATCATTTAACGTCTGCTTTCCATGCTAGCATGGAAAGCGGATGTTAGGGTATTCTACTGAACCTCTTCATCCAAACCACCTGTTCAACAAAATCTTATCAAAGTAGGTCCTTACATTACTATGGTAGTGTGGAGGTGCCCCACAGGGATATGGCCATTCTTGCATACAGGCATGTCCCCTGCGTCCCTCTTCAGCTGAGCATTCCTAATCTTGTGGGCTTCTGGATACTGGTACCATGTATAAAGCACACATGCTGGTTACATGTAAAAGGCAACCATGCCAGTGCTGTGTAAGCACCCAGTACACTCTGTAAAATGGTTGGCATTAAGGAGGGCATCCAACTATAGAAACAAGGCCAAAACAGATAGGGAGCCCGGGCAGCTCTTCAGCTGGCCAGTCCCTGTCAAACCGTCCAGCCAACGCCAGCATAGAAAATGGACATTAACCTTTTAGTGTTCAACTATTGTTGTTGTTGGCACTCCGTCGCTTACGACGTCGAGGGTTCCGATCAACGGAACAGCCAACTCGTGAAATTAACGTGCAAGTGGCTGAGCAATCCACAGACACATGTACCCTTAATGTAGTTCTCGGGGATATTCAGCGTGACACAGTGTGACAAGGCTGGCCCTTTGAAATACAGGTACAACAGAAACAGGGAGAAAGAGTGAGAGAAAGTTGTGGTGGAAGAGTACAGCAGGGTTCGCCACCATCCCCTGCCGGAGCCTCATGGAGCTTTAGGTGTTTTCGCTCAATAAACATTCACAACGCCCGGTCTGGGAATCGAAACCACAATCCTATGACCGCGAGTCCGCTGCCCTAACCACTGGTAAAGCTTATTCATTCATATCATTTTGAATTAATCATGTAATGTCTCATAGCTGTAAGATTTTGATGTTATTGTCTATTTTTAGAATGACATTGTAGGGTAGGTATGAGAGGTTACATCAGGCCAGTTTGAACTTAAAACAGGCAGCATATCTGGGCTGGATATGGCCAGTTTAAATGCTAAAGGGTTAGATGACAATGATGATGATGATCTTCAAAATCTTGAATGCTTGGCATGACAGATTGTTGCAGCAAGTTCAAGTAAATGGAATTAGTCACAGCGCAGTCAGTTGTGGCAATACATGTATATATGTACGTGTGTATCTGTGTGTGCATCTGTAGTGAAGCATGGTGCATGTGTATGTTGCACATGTAGGATGTTTATGTAAGATGTGTGAATTATGTGTTGTTCAGAAGATTGGTTATTGTTGTAGTGGTGGTGGTTATTGTTGTAGTGGTGGTGGTTATTGTTGTAGTGGTGGTGGTTATTGTTGTAGTGGTGGTGGTTATTGTTGTAGTGGTGGTGGTTATTGCAGTGATGCTATAAGTGTGGGTGATAGTTGTTGCGGTGGTGTGTTGCAGTGGTAGGAGTAGTGGTTGTAGTGGTGGTGATTGTTGTGGTGATGATGATGGTAGCGATGGTGGTGGTAGTGGTGATTGTAGTGGAGGCAGTAGTAGTGGTGATTGTAGTGGTTGTAGGAGTCTGGGACATTTACTCCCCATGGACAATTACTCCCCTCCAAGGACAATTACCCCTGAGGACAACAGATGATTTTAAGCTTTTTAATATATTAGAGATGGGGTAATTAACCAATGGGGGTAATTGTCGTCCAGAGAAGGGGTTGTCCTATGGGGGAGGGGGCAAATATCCTGATATGGGTTCTAGTGGTGGTGGTGGTAATGATAGCGATGGTGATGGTTGTGGCGGGTTGTAGTGGTTGGTGGTGTTGTATGCTGTTGTCAAGGTGGTAGTAGTAGCAGGGGCACTTGTTATTGTGGCGATGGGGGGTGTAGTGGCAATGCTGTTGTGGTGTGTAGTGGCGATGCTGTTGTGGTGTGTAGTAGTGTTGGGTTGGTGGCAGAGGAGAATTAGAAACGAACTAGGGTGGTGGGGGTAAGGTCACAGATTATTGAAGGGGTTGCAAAAGCAAACAGAATGGGGGGTGGGGTGGAGGATCAGGGTATGAGAAAGCTAGAGGGAAGAAGAGTGGTGGGTTGGATGAAAGCAAGGTGATGATAAGAAAGAGTGGCTGTTGCCAACAGCAACAGCATCTGTAACTATCTGTTATATAGAATTGGAATGATGATCAGTTCTTAGGAAGCCAAATATAGTTAAGGTGTTATCTATCTGACAGACTACCTGTCTGTCTGTATGTTGAAAAGAGAGGGGGGAAGGAAGGAGAAGAGAGAAAGAGCAAGAGACAGACATTTAGAGAGAAGAGAAGGCAAAGATAGAGAGATGGAAAAGAGAGAGAGATAGAGAGAAGGAAAGGAAGAGAAAGATAGGAGAGAGGACGAAAAGAGAGATAGAGAGAGAAAAGAAAAAGAGAGAGAGGGGTGGAAAAGAGAGAGAGGGGTGGAAAAGAGAAAGAGGGGAAGCAAAAGAGAGAGGAAAAGAAATGAGGAAGATGAATTTCTAACAGAAAAGATAACCTGAGAAAGAAAGGGTGTAGGAACAGGAGGGAGAAAAGAGAAAAGGAAGAGAAAACAGGTATTGAGCCAGTGGTGGTGGTGGTGGTAGTGGTGGCGTTGAAAAGGCTACCACCGCCACCACCACCATCAACACCATTGCCAGAAAGGGAAAAGGATAAAAAGGAAATAAAAAAAAAAAAGGCTATGTGTGTGTATCTGTTTCCTTTTGGATACCAGTAATATAAGTCATAGGCAACAACATGACACACACACACACATGGACCACCAGCCATTAGGGTCTGAAGAAACACTGTAAAGCTAAGCACTTTTATAGACATGAAACTCTGGGTAACCCCATACACCGGCCATAATTATCTTTATCTAATTACTCTTCTGCTCCATAACTTGTGTGTGTTTCTCCGTCAGATTTATGACTTACTGACAATATATATATATATATATATATATATATATATATATATATATAT
>NC_069000.1:34679896-34682509 GCF_001194135.2 Octopus bimaculoides | reverse complement strand
GCTCCTGTGCAGGTGGCACGTAAAATACACCATTTTGAGCGTGGCCATTGCCAGTACCGCCTGACTGGCCTTTGTGCCGGTGGCATGTAAAAGCACCCACTACACTCTTGGAGTGGTTGACGTTAGGAAGGGCATCCAGCTGTAGAAACTCTGCCAAATCAGATTAGAGCCTGGTGTAGCCATCTGGTTCACCAGTCCTCAGTCAATTCATCCAACCCATGCTAGCATGGAAAGCGGACGTTAAACGATGATGATGATGATATATATATATATATATATATATGTCAGTTTACAAGACACCAAATTTTGGGGGAAATAAGCACCTAAACCAAGGAGTCCTCTTACTTAGTAAATCTGAACTTGTCAAGTCAATAACTAACTATAAGCACCGATCAAGTGATAGAGCATCTCCAAATTGATCTCCTAACTGATACACAATATTTTATAGAGTCTTTGTATTAAGATGATACTAAGAAACACAATGATATTAAGAAATACAATGCCAAACCAGAAGGCCATTCTATACTCCAGTTATGAACTTTTCACCTTTAAAAAAACCACTGATGCGATCAATTGCCTAAATTCAGCGATGACTAACCTTTTGAACCTGGAGTGTCAAAATGTAAAATTTCTTTGAATAATCTTGTTATTAGAATATCATTTACATGTGTTTTAGTCTTAGGTAAACGTTTATAAATAAATTTTATGTAACATGATATTGCAGGGAGATTTTTTCTTTGTTTGTTTCAAAGTCCATTTATGTGTTGCCTAAAAATTCCCATGACATGTCACTGCTTATATGCATCATGGGTTCATTTTTTACCAAAATTTTACTTATACATTTAATATATTGAATTGTCAGACATATGTACTCATCATTTTTTTGTTTTTTTGCCCCTATTTATTTCTTTCCAACGTTATTTGGATTGACACGGAAAATGTTTTTATCATAGTGTCTTATGGTTTTGTTGTATCTTGGGAGGGTCACAACCCCAATAATCCAATAATGAACACACACACACTGGTTCAATTTCACTTCTTCATTATTAGCCGGCTGGTTACTTATTTGGCCAACTAACTAATCGATTGTTTGTTTAACCAGTCAGATAAACAATCAATCAGTTATTTGCCAGACTCCTTTCATTATCATTCACAACTTCATCAATGACATACCCTCTCTCCTTCAGGCCTACCTTTCACTGTGACTTTTATTCATAATTTTCAAAATCTGAATAAATCTTACTTCTTTTCAGAAATATATGATGGAGTACAAAGTAGAAAAAAAGAAACAAACAAACAAAAAAAAGAATGAATTTATCTGACAATCTAATATTTTGTGTATAAATATTTGGTTTAACCCTTCACTAATCAGATTTCTCTGTCAAATGTGATGCATATTTGTTCACATTGTTTTTGAAATTAACTCATAGCTTCAAGATTTCAACAATATGATTGTATATTTTGAGAATAACATTGTAGGATAGGTGTGAGAGGCCAAATCTAGTTGACTTGAATCGACAGCAGGTAGAATATTTGGGCCAGATATGGTTGATTTAAATGCTAAAGGATTAATAAAACGTGAAGGCCTTATGGCTCAGTGATTAAGAGCATAAGGCTCACAATCATAAGGTAGTAAGTTCAACTCCTGGACCAGTCTGTGTGCTGTGTTCTCGAGCAAGTCACTTTATTTCGTGTTGCTCCAGTTTACTCAACCGTAGAAATGAGTTGCACGTCCTGTAGATACTTTTTCAGGATAATATTTTTCTACAAATTCAGAAACCGAGATGAGCGTGGCCGTTGCCAGTACCGCCTGACTGGCCTTCGTGCGGGTGACACGTAAAAGCACCCACTACACTCTGAGTGGTTGGCGTTAGGAAGGGCATCCAGCTAATCCAGCTGTAGAAACACTGCCAAATCAGATTGGAGCCTGGTGTAGCCATCTGGTTTCACCAGTCCTCAGTCAAATCGTCCAACCCATGCTAGCATGGAAAGCGGACGTTAAACGACGATGATGAAACTGCTTCTATGTAACTTGTAGAGAAAGCCTTCTTCGCTACACCGTTTTTCTCTGTGGAACCAGTCTCTTCCACCACATCCAAATGCTGCTGCTCCTGAAGTTGCAGGAATTCATCTGTCATCAGCACCTCTGAGTGTTCCTTGATGAGATTGTTAATGCCCCCATTGTCAACCCCGAGGTCCATGGACATGCCAAGAGATACTACCTCCTTGACTACAAGTGTTTCATACTTACATAGAGAGTATATAAATATGTTTAATAATTTTGTTGTTGTTGGCACTCCGTCGGTTACGACGACGAGGGTTCCAGTTGATCCGATCAACGGAACAGCCTGCTCGTGAAATTAACGTGCAAGTGGCTGAGCACTCCACAGACACGTATACCCTTAACGTAGTTCTTGGGGATATTCAGCGTGACACAGTGTGACAAGGCTGACCCTTTGAATTACAGGCACAACAGAAACAGGAAGTAAGAGTGAGAGAAAGTTGTGGTGAAAGAGTACAGCAGGGTTCGCCACCATCTCCTGCCGGAGCCTCGTGGAGCTTTAAGGTGTTTTCGCTCAATAAACACTCACAACGCCCAGTCTGGGAATCAAA
>NC_069000.1:34678532-34678812 GCF_001194135.2 Octopus bimaculoides | reverse complement strand
ACCACAGCTATTGTAGTAGATTGTTCAAGATCACAATTCGATTGAAAGTATTTTCCAGCAGTATAAAAAGGTTGATTGACAGCATATTTTCTAGTACACACAATGTAGTAGTAGTAGTAGTAGTAGTAGTAGTAGCAGTAGCAGCAGCAGCAACAGTAGTAGCAGTTTCTATTATTAGTACAGAGAATGAGTATCAAAAACCCAATTAGAAAAAAAATTACAGTATTTGTTGGTATACGAGACGCAGTTTTTATCCCCTCAAAAAAAATCACCCTGGGGG
>NC_069000.1:34676948-34677906 GCF_001194135.2 Octopus bimaculoides | reverse complement strand
CCCCCCCCCCCTGTACATTACATGCTTTAACCCTTTAGCATTAGAAGTACTC
Source organism: Octopus bimaculoides (assembly GCF_001194135.2). Classification (NCBI taxonomy): domain Eukaryota; kingdom Metazoa; phylum Mollusca; class Cephalopoda; order Octopoda; family Octopodidae; genus Octopus; species Octopus bimaculoides. The sequence continues at coordinate 34,677,854 of NC_069000.1, read as the reverse complement.
AATCAAATGTGATGCTTATTTATTGATAAACATTTGTAGAATATTTGGGTGAAATATAACAAGTTTAAATGATAAAGGGTACACAAAATCTACTTTTTTAAATATGTGCTGCTGAAATTGGGGTGCTTCTAATGTGCCCGTGTGTCTTTTATGCCATCAAAAAAGGTATGATATAAAGAAGGGGTTATTATTATTAGTCTAATAACTAATGTTGTTTTAATCACTTTATCAAATATGTAAGACAACTTTGGGCATGTTTCACTCTTATTAGGCGTCCTCGGTAAATCATAGATTTCACCATACATGACAGGGAACTCAGTGCATATGAGCAACTCAAGGTGATGTAGGAAATTATCATAATCAGATAAAAGAAAATCGCTGGCGATTAATTACTGAGAAATTGCTTTCAGAAACCAGATATATATAGAACAAATAAAAAATGAGTATATGCATATATACGTACAAGTATGTGCATACCTACATCTACCTGTATATATAGGTACATATCTGGGTACAGGACGTTGCAAACAAAACGTAGACAAAAAATATAATAATAACCAGAGTACAGAAAACACACAGGCCACATAGAGAACATTTTCCTTCATCAGCTGCCAACATTCTAACACAGGCGTTTCGAAGAGTTAGGGCAGTATATATCTTTTAAACAGCATATTTTTCTATATTGTTGAGCCTCAGATCAACAGGAGACAAACACAGACACGTTGAGTAAACAGAATAGGTCATCCTCATCGTTTAGCAATCACCCCCACCCCATCCACCGCCGAATAACTCTTCTTTTGCTGACGTATGAATATAAAAAAGGGCTTACTGTGAACATCTCATGTTATTAACAGGGGTGTTTCTTTCTATCCTTTACCCACCTCTTTTTTTTTTTTTTTTTTTTTT
>NC_069000.1:34673126-34675930 GCF_001194135.2 Octopus bimaculoides | reverse complement strand
AAGTAGAGTGTGTGTTAGGGCAGGGGTTTTCAAACTGTGGTCCGCAAGGACAAGACAGGGGGTCCGTGGACAGCAAGTACTTTTTATGGGCAATTTGATTTTATATATGTTTTTTAATCGAAATCTTTTAATTGACAATAAACCTATTTGTTAAATACTGTTAAATAAATAAATGTAAAAATATATGTTATTTTAAGCAAATATTTATGTATAAATTTCATAAGCATTTATAAGGGGAAGGTAAAGCCTGAAATATAACGGGGTCCGCAAGTCAAAAAGTTTGAAAACCCCTGTGTTAGGGGAAGAATATGTGAGAGAGAGAGGGAGACCGTGTGTTTGAGTACGTTTGGGTGAGAGCGAGTGACGGTGTGTATTAGAAAAAATGTGAGTGGAAAAGTGAAAGAGAGAGAGAGAGAGAGAGAGAGTGTGTGTGTACTCGCTTGTTGGTGTGTGTATCAGATATTGTTGTCTACGAGAACTTGAAGTGATCCTAAACATGGATGTACAGGGTGTCTACAAAGTCTGGGTACATGGAGTAAATAAAATCATGACATAAACAATTAAATATAAGAAATAATAATTTCTTAATGTGTTAATCCCCATGTGGCTACATGGAGTAAAAAATCATAACAAACAATTAAATATGAAAAATAATAATTTCTTAAAATATGTATTAATTCCCATGTACCCAGACTTTGGGGACACCCTGTATAATAATAGAGACATCGAGATGGTTATATCTTTTGTTTTTCAACGCTTCCGTTGACACATGAATATCAGTAAGTTCTTGTATTACTCACAGGGGCATAACTGATGGGAACATCATAAGATATGTCACAACTTGCGTGGGGATTTATAAAAATGACAGGCAGAAAATAAATGGAAAAGACGGTGAAATACGATAAAAGTTTATAAAGGAATACAAAGTATGTGATAACATGAATGATGCAGTTCTAATGCAGGAGAAAAACTTCTGCTAGGGCCGGCCTATGAAGGAACCTCACAGATTCAGGATTAAACTGACCTCCAAAGGCACTAGCCCTCACCCAACTGTGGCCCTTCAATCTGCAGGCGCAGATGCATTTATGCAAGTGTTGTGTGAGGGTTAAAAAAAAAAAACTACGTGAATGTTTGTTGACACGCAAGTAAATTGATGGGTAAATGTATGGTCGTCAGGTGTAAGAGTATTAAAAGATAGAGTGGGAACGTTTGTGTGTGCGTGCGCGTCTGAATGTGTGTACGCGCGCAAAAGTGAAATGGGTCGGGTCAACTTCTATTCAAACAGTACAGGTCAGTCCAGATCAAGACCTATTGCATGATCCAAGACATGCCAACCGCGACTATCGCATCTTTTTATATATATATATATATATCTAGGACATTTTCTACGGAGTCCTTCCCATTTTTAGTATGAAGAGATTTGAAAAACAATGACTATTTCTAACAAGTCAGCTACTGTCAATCTTTTTCTTGTGTGTGTGTGTGTGTGTGTGTGTGTGTGTGTGTGTGTGTGTGTGTGTGAGAGTGCGCGCGCAAATTTCTTTTTAAAGCAATTTTTGTTTCTCTTAATAATCCATAACAGCGTATTGGAGGAATTATTACCCTGCCGGACAAAATGCTTAGAGGCATTTCTTCCTCCCTCGCGTTCTGAGTTCAAACGCCGCTGGGGGTCGACTTTACTTTTCATCCTTTCAGGGTTAACGAAGTACCAGTTGAGCATTGGGGGATCGATGTAATCGACTTAACTGTTTCCCCTTGTGATAAAATTTGAAACCAATAATCACGACAACGGCTGCCTGTATAAAATACAGGAATGGATTCTGGAATCTTAAGGAAATATCCCATAAGAAATCTTTGAGAAGGTAAATTGGGAACAGCTGAATCAATGAAGAATTATATGAATATTTTATGACATAATAGTTGATTTAATCAAAGACCAACTTATTTCAGAAACAGTGAATGTCATAAAAACCCTAAGTTTTAGGGGCAACAATCGCGAAAAATATAAGAGTAATGTGACATAGCGTAGTCATCGTGACTCCTACAAGGAATTCTCTACGAATTGTGCGCTAAACGCTAATTTGGATACCGGCACGAAATGATAGCAATTGTTCCAAGTTTGGAACGAGGTTAGCAGTAATTTAGAGGGAAAGAGGAATACTCGATATCGACGACTCCAGAACTTGAGTGGTACTTCATTTTATCAACCTGTGACGGGATGAAAAGCTAAGTCATATGTGATGAGCCAGGGTTGAAGAAAATGAAACACAAATCATTCTAGAATTGTTGGAATGCCAAGAAAAGTGCTTAAAGAGCAGATGTCTGTATATTAAGTCAACAACTCTCTCCCCCACTCTCTCTCTCTCTCTCTCTCAGACACACACACACACACACGATACATAAGTTTCAAATCTATACGCACATACACACACACATACATATACTTTTCTATTCTAGGCACAAGGCCCGAAATTTTGGGGGCGGTGGGAGGCAGTCGATTAGATCGACCCCAGTACGCAAATGGTACTTAATTTATCGACTTCGAAAGGATGAAAGGTAAAGTCGACCTCGGCGGAATTTGAACTCAGAACGTAAAGACAGACGAAATAACCGTTTTGCCCGGCGTGCTAATATTTCTTATTTCTTTATTGCCCACAAGGGGCTAAACATAGAGGGGACAAACAAGGACAGACAAAGGGATTAAGTCGATTACATCGACCCCATTGCGTAACTGGTACTTATTTAATCGACCCCGAAAGGATGAAAAGCAAAGTCGACCTCGGCAGAATTTGAACTCAGAACGT
>NC_069000.1:34669875-34672153 GCF_001194135.2 Octopus bimaculoides | reverse complement strand
GTTGACAGTTCTGCCTGCAAGTTTGAGTTTTGGCTTTTCTTTAAAACAGGAGAGAGAGGGGGATTACGAAAACAAACATAAATATGGTGAATATAATATCCATATATATATATATATATATATATATATATATATACACATACATACATATACATTTAAAAGGTTGCAGGACGCAACGAAAATTTTAGAAAAATAAATAAGTAAATGAGTGGAAATTTTACCGGTGAGTGTGTTAAATAATAAGGCACTAAAAGAAAATGACTGTCCCCAGACACAACAGTATATATATATATATAGTTTATTAACATATACACAAGGCATACATTACAGCAGAAAGCTCGATGGGAGAACAGCAACAAAGAGGGGGAGACTGATGTGACATATATACAATTAATGTATGTCACAAGATGGAGGAGGAGGAGGAGAGGTAGAAAGAGAAAGGGTAATAGTGAAAGAGGGGGGGATATTATTACATGGTGCTACATATAAATTAAGGCACGCATGCATATATGTATAATATATGTGTGTGTGTGTGTTACCCATGAGGATCGGGAATGGCTTCATGCGAATATGAATGCACACATGTCCAAATACGATTTACAGACAAGAAGAGAGATGACGTGTGGTGGAATTGACAGACAGCTAGCTAACTAAATAGATAGATATAAAGACAACCAAGGCAGACGAGAGATTCTAGGCGGGGCGGGTGAACAGACAGACAGACAGACAGACAGATAGATAGATAGAAAAACAGAGAGAGGGGGGAGGAGAAAGAGAGACAAACAGACAGAAGGCTCAGCGTATACATAGCTAATTGTGTGCCACCATAGATAACTTCAACAGCTGCTAAAATTAAGTGTGTATAAGTATGTGAGCGCGAGCGCGCGTTAGGTGTGCGTATGTGTGTGTGAAGAAGAGAGAAAGAGAGATAGAAAGAAAATAGGAAGGGGAAAAGTGAATATCAATGCTTTATCACACACACACACATATGTTACTGCATATGTCATGTGTACTCACACACACACGTTGTCTGTCGATAGTACACAACCACTAAGTTCTCCCGACGAAGTCTTGTAAAGTTTTCGCTTAGTGTGACGTAATAGACGGGACAGACCTTCATATATATATTTATATATATATGTATATATATATATCGTTTCTTTCTTTTTGTTATATTTGTACTTGTGTCAGACATTAGACTGCGGCCATGCTGGGGCACCGCTTTGAAGAATTTTTGGTCGAATGAATCGATATCAGTACTTATGTTGTTGTTGTTGTTGTTGTTGTTAAGCCTGGTATTTACGCTATCGGTCACTTTTGCCGAACCGCTAGCTTACGCGGACGTAAACACACCAACAGCGGTTGTCAAGCGGTGGTGGGGACACAAAGGAACACAAAGACATACACACGTGTGTGTGTGTGTGTGTGTGTGTGTGTGTAAATAATATATACATATTGTGGTAAGAAGCTTGCTCCCCAACCGCATGGTTCCGGGTTCATTCCCACTGCGTGGCACCTTGACCAAATATCTTCCACTATAGCCTCGGGCATACCAAAGCCTTGAGTTGAATTTGGTAGGCGGCGAGTGAAAGAACCTCGTCGTATATGTGTATGTGTGTGTGTGTGTGTGTGTGTGCCCGAGGCTATAGTAGAAGACACTTGCCCAAGATGCCACGCAGTGGGACTGAACCCGGAACTATGTGCTTAGCAAGGAAGCTACTTACCACACAGCCACTCCTGCGTTTCAGCCCAAAATGTTGTGGCCATGCTGGGACACCGCCAGTATTATCAACTTATATGCACACGCGCGCGCGATCGGCTTCAACATTGTTTCCACCGACCAAATCACAACGCATTCGTCACCCCGCGGCTATTGCATAAGACGCTTGTCCAAGGTTCACGATCAGTGGAACTGAACCCGAAAGTACCAAGTTTCAAAACGAGCTCCTTAACCACACCACCAGCCCTTGCTTATGCATGTAAAGTGCATTTGCGCGTGTAGTTAAATTGTAAATAAGCCTGCATGCGTACGTTCAATAAACATTACAACTAGCTTCGCTGCAGTTACTTATACCCCGTAGTTAAGCCACAGGAGTGCATTCGCAGAACAAAACCAGCGACATTACTCTTCATTCTGTTCTACAGATAAACCCCTATGTTTAAACCACGGGGCGTATTTGCGCAGCGAAGCTAGATGTAAGCGTTATCAAACATTCGTAGGTAAACATGTTTACAGTACACACACACACACACACACACACACACACACACACACACA
>NC_069000.1:34667814-34668685 GCF_001194135.2 Octopus bimaculoides | reverse complement strand
GTGTGTGTGTGTGTGTGTGTGTGTGTGTGCGTGCGTTGATGCTGACTGTAAAAATAGAACTCAAAATACGGATTTTTCTTAACATTTAGCAGAGGCGGCAAAGTGACTCGCGGGCCGAGAGTTTCGTTCGTTGGCACTAATTAAACAGTGCCGGCACTCGGAACTCTCGGCCCTCGAGTCACTCTGTTGCCTCTCATGTATATTAATATTATGGGTCCAGCGCACTTCCGTTGCGTCACTCTGCCGTATGAATCTATATAAACCCATAATCTGTGAATTAAGCTTCAAGATACGTTAAATGTCTTAATAGCAAAATGATTTCTGCCTTTTCCTTCTCAATGCCATCAGAGAGACACGGTTATACGTGTGTTACATGACAATTCATCAAAATCCGATTGTCTTCCCTTCCCAAGTAGCCAAGCCATACGCAATGTCCTTGGGACTGTTATTATTCAGTCCCAAGTCAGCCCTGATTGAGACAGGCTCGTATCCAAGTCGTTCCGGTCGCGACCACCCTCACTTTTTGTATATCTACGATCTCGTTGTCCGTGTCATTTTTAAGACTGTGAGAGTACATTATCGAATGCATTCTTCCTTTATTTTCAGACTGTAAGCTGTTATTGAGGAAATTTGACTGTTATTTCTAGCTGTCAGGTCAAGTTGCCGCACAGATCCTCAATCCACCGCCACTGACGCTGTCTAGTTCAGTGATTCCTAAACTTTTTCAGGCTTCTGGCCCCTTGGCACGCAGGCCACATTCCTAATATACATACACACACACACAACCACAAACAGCCCACTTTCTGCCACAAATTCAAAACAACTGTATTTTATAAATAAAACAATCTAATCAAGCCATTACTTTTGGGGG
>NC_069000.1:34658093-34667787 GCF_001194135.2 Octopus bimaculoides | reverse complement strand
GGGGGGGGGGGTTTACAAACATCGGTAATTTTTCAGATTAACACCCGCACGATCTTCACTAGGGTGTTAGGGTTAGGGTTAGGGTTCGGGTTAGGGATTTCCGTCCCTAACCGTAACCCTAAAACCCTAACCCTAACACCCCAGTGAAGATCGTACGGGTGTTAATCTGAAAAATTGCCCAAACATCGACCCCTTTTGCCCTCCAGATTATCGTCGAACTTTTTCTTTCCCCCCTGCACCTTTCCACAGCAGTACCACCCACTTTGGGAACCACTGGTGTAGCTCAATCTCAGGTCAGTCATCTTGTAGGATAACCTATGATCAAAAGCGTTCCAGCAATGACCATTCCCTATTTTCAAGTCCCCCACCCCACACACACAACTATCTTCCACCCTGAAAACGACATGATGTAACGTGGCTGCTACTTCTAGCATGTGTGGCGTTCCAACCATGACCATCCCATGTTTTTCAGGCCTGCTACATCTAAGACTACACTATCCAATGTAACTTGCACCAGTCCACCTCTGTCAACACCAACACCAACACCATTATCTCCCATCTTTAAGACGATGCGATGCTACTCGGGAAGATTTGGCTGCTATATCTAGCATGTCCTGTGACCGCATAATATAATGTTCTTCTCCCACTATCAATGGCTGCTATTTCTAGCACGTGTGGCGTTCCAACCTCGGCCAGCCCGTGTTTTTCAGGCCTGCTACATCTAAGACTACACTATCCAATGTAACTTGGGAGCTGTGAGATGGTATAGATCCGTAACTTGCACCAGTCCACCTCTATCAACACCAACACCAACACCACTATCTCCCATCTTTAAGACGATGCGATGCTATGGGGGAAGATCTGGCTGCTATTTCTAGCATGTCCCGTGATCGCGTAATATAATGTTCTTCTACTACTATCAATGGCTATTTTTCCAGCTCGACAAACGCAGACCTTTGACAACAAAGTTCTCTATGTCAGCGCCCTAATTTCCGTATGGCACCAACCTGGCACCATAGAGATACTTCCAGCTGCAACTGTCAAAGGACTCAGTAATAATGAGTCAACAACACATTCACGGACAATAGCAGATGGATATGTGTATGTGTGTGTGTACGTGTGTTTGTGTGTGTGCGCGCGCGTGTGGATATATAATTATATACATATATTCGCAATTCAACAATGTAATTATCCAGATGCGAATATATAATTACCATACATTTATACAATTACAAATATATTACGTGTATGTGTATGCATGTTTGTAAATGTGTGCGTATGTATATACATATAGGAGAGTGTGTATATGTATACATGTATGTATGTATATGTAAATATATGTTTGTGTATGTATGTACATATGCAAGCGTGTGTGTTTCATTATCGTCGCAAAATGTTAACCAAGATATTTGTTTATCCTTTCTGTTGTGTCTTTCATCCTTTCGGAATCAATAAAGTAAGTACCAGTGAAGTACTGGTGTCGATGTAATCCACTAGTCCCCCTCCCCTCAAAATTTCAGGCCTTGCAGAAAGGATTGTTCTGTTATTCTTTATAGATCGTATTATTTTGTTGCCTTGGCACATATAGCCCCGGCCAACCAAAGCTTTGTGAGTGGATAAGGTAGACGGAAACTAAAAGAATCCCGTCGTATATATGTATGTATGTATGTATGTATCTATCAATCTATCTATGTGTGTGTCTTTGTTTGTCCCCCGCATCACCGCTTGACAACCGGTTTTAGTGTAACTTAGTGGTTCAGCAAAGAGACCGATAGAATAAGTATTAGGCTTATAAAAAGTAAGTCCTGGGGTCGATTTCTTCGACTAAAAAAAAACCTTCAAGGCGCTGCTCCAGTATGGCTGCAGTCAAATGATTTAAACAAGCAAAAGAATAGGATCCGGAATGATTTTTAAGATATTTTTGGGAGAGAAAAAAATGCGTCTCATATGCCATCAAATATGGTAAATGCTAGGTCTTCATACAATCTTCATACAATATCCTTATTGGCATAGTAACTCTGAAGAATTATTGATTACTGGGAATATCTCCTCTTTTCATTCTGAGTTGGTGCGAATTGCCACCTGGCAATTTGATCTACTTTCTTTGGATGTGAAAACAATTTCATTAAATCAAGAGTATATCTTGTATGGAATTTAATATACCTTTCTTTGTATTTTTTTTTTTTTTGTACAAATTCCTAGGAGAGTTATGGGAGACAGAATCCTCTGGCACCTCCTCCATAGGGTCCCATCAGAAGCAACCGTCATTACGCTTTTCCGCCAAGATTTCCTAGTGCGGCCAGCTGAAACTATAGACATTAGCCAACCACCTAGCTCGTCGTCTACCCTTAGGTTTCCTACCGGGTTGGATCGGCTCGAAGAATATATCTTGCGATCCTTTCCTGCGACATTCTAATCGTGTGTCCGTAGGACCGGAGTTGTGACCTCTCAATGCAGAGAAGTTGCAGTTCGAGCTAAAAAGACTCCCCGTTCTCCGAGCTATGCGACCTGTCGAAAAACGTTGGGACCCCTCAATGCGATGTCGCAGCTCAAACTAAAAAAACTCCCCGTTCTCCAAGCCATGCACCCTGTCGAGAAACGTTACACCAAAGTGACCGCCTTGTGAAATCGTCCAGGCACCGATTTGATTCAGGCTTTATTTCCAAACCGAATAGATCGAGTGACCTTGTTTGCGAGAGAAACACATCAAGGGCTCGCTCTCATCTAATGCAATTGGAGTTTTAAACTAAAAGACGATGGCAGAGATCATCGCATTGGTACCACTCCGTTTTTAACGCCATTGCTTCGTAAAATGGCTTCACGTGAAAAAGTTACTCAATATTTGCGGTTAATTACATTGGAGCGGCACTTTATCAGAGTTGCATTTACGGGTGTACTCTTACACTGTACATAGCACAATGTAGGAGTACATCTCTTGATCTCAAGCTGATAAAGTGCCACTCCAATGTAATCAACCGCAAATATTGTGTAACTTTTCACGTGAAATCATTTACGAAGCAATGGCGTAAAAAAAAAAGAGGAGCGCTACCGAAACAATTGTAAGTAGCAATAAAAATGCGCTAAACGCATTCTTCTTCCTTCTCATTTAGATTATACATTACTCTTCATAAGACTCACACATTAATGTCAAATTAAAACGGCTCGATTTAGTTACAATCTAATAAAGCAGCGTTTCTCATAAGATGCGAGCTTGTCCCACATTATAACGAAGACAGAAGAATTATATAAACATGCAAACACTATTTTTGTCTTATCCTTAATACAGAGAGGAGGGTAAAAAAAATTTCTGTAGTATTTGGGGGAGGGGAGATGGGGGAGGTGCTGGTATTTGAGAATTCCTGCAGTAGAGAAGCATAACGTTACGTTATACCACTAACACCATCAATGACTACTACTAATGAGTTGGTAATATTATCTAGCTAGTATTATTACACACAGTGTCTATCTATCACACGCGCACATAATCTCTATCTCTCCCACGTGCACATATTACCAGGCCATCATACACACCCATGCACATTATCTAGCGCTCAAGTACACACATTATCATATGCACGCTCGCACACACATTAACATAAACACACACCTTATCTAGCTATTACAGACATATAAACATTATTTAGCGATCATAGACACACACACACACATACATTATCTAGCTGCCATACACATATAAACATTATTTAGCGATCATGTAAACACATACACACACATCATCATCTAACTATCATACACACAAACATTATCTATCATACATAGAAACATACACATAACTTAGAGATCAAGCGTGCGCGCTCACACACACACGTACATTAGCTAGCATGCAAATGGCTAAATGGTAAGTGGTTAGGAGCGTCAGACAAAATGCTTTCGCAGCACTTATGCAGTATTCTGGCTCCTTGCGTTATGAATTCAAATTCCATCGAGATTGTCTTTGCTTTTTATCTTTCTGGGGTCCATAAATAAAGTATCAATCTATGAGTGATAGACTAAAACGAAAGATCGCCGACTAGATTAAGCACGGGTAATCTTTTTCGAGAAACGGGCCGCAAGAGACATGGATCATCTTTAGACGGGCCGCACTACTATAAGCATTCAAGGTAACTGTTCGATAGACGTGTGATTCAGAAAAAAACCCACGGGTCGCACTTGGCCCATGAATGAACTCGGAATGGTCAGAACGTAGCACCGGATACCTTGGTGTCTTACACAAGAAAATGATACATTGGATAATGTAGTCCTAGCACTACGTAGTCGAAAAAAAGAATGGCAGTGATCATGACTAGAAAGGCCTTAGATCATAGACAGGTGTGTTCAATTAGAGTTGACCTGGTTGTTGGCACTCCGTCGCTTACGACGTCGAGGGTTCCAATTGATCCGATCAACGGAACAGCCTGCTCGTAAAATTAACGTGCAAGTGGCTGAGCACTCCACACACACACGTGTACCCTTAACGTAGTTCTCGGGGATATTCAGCGTGACACAGTGTGACAAGGCTGACCCTTTGAATTACAGGCACAACAGAAACAGGAAGTAAGAGTGAGAGAAAGTTTTGGTGGAAGAGTACAGCAGGGTTCGCCACCATCCCCTGCCGGAGCCTCGTGGAGCTTTAGGTGTTTTCGCTCAATAAACACTCACAACGCCCGGTCTGGGAATCGAAACCGCGAGTCCGCTGCCCTAACCACTGGGCCATTGCGCCTCCTAGAGTTGACCTGGAGTGAAACAACAAAGACAAACGTCGTTGTTTTGACCTCACAACCAACCATTGATCTTCTTCAATTATTACGCAGAGAGAGGGGGGGGAAAAGAGACAGAGAGACTAATCTAACACTATTGATAATATTGCAACCAATAATATTTACGTCAGGTGACAGCGAGGAGTGACAACCATAGACACGCGAGCGCTAACACATACGCATATACATATATACAAACACAAATTACTTATTCGTCATAACATAGCACATTATCTATCCATTATACAAACACACATTATATAGCTAACGCAAATACACATTTATCTGTCATATGTTATATGCACATTATCTAATCTTTCTCTGTCATCTCACCTTAATTTCTCCTTTAAACAGAATCCAATGCTCACACATACGCGCGCGCGCGCGCGATCAAAGAAATGTGCTTCTACGTCAGTCATGGACGCAAATGGCGACTCGCAAAGGGCACGGTCAACGAAAAATTATCCTGAACGGTTTTAGTGGTGCGGTCCGTTTCATGAAAAAAACGTTAACTAAGCCTGGTCTACGCGGTTACTCGACCTGCTCGGAATGGCAGCTAAATATCCCTCGGATTACACCCTACTGTCTTAAAAACAACAACAGCAACAACAAAAAATAGAAGGACAAAGTAGTAGTCGCAAATATACTGTGTTTAAACAGAGCAGATAGTCGCGGCTGGGACGCCTTTGAAAATATGTCTGCTCACTCAATCACAGCTGACGTAGGATAAAACAGTAACGTGCGCCCACACACGCACAAAACACACACAATAAACAGAGAGAAACGGAAAGGAAGGGAGACAATTACACATTTTCCAGTTTGACCACCATCGCCACCGCCTTCAATCCAACCAACATTGTAAATAACTCCACCGCGATCAATAGTCTTCTCTCTTTCTCTCTCTTCCCATTAACAAATATGCTATTATAGTAAGCCTCTGACGCTGACACAAACATCCATATTACACACCTGTCGTCTGTATGGATTGAAAATCCGACAAAGCTCTTCAAATAATCTTTACATAATCAACACGGTTTGTTGTTATTCGGGCTAAAAGTATAGGTATTTTTGTAAATAACTCCCGTGTTCATCTACCTTCATAGGCCGCCATGTTGAATAAAGCTGTTTGTGTTTGGTGGCGCGGTCAACATTTAGAACGTTAGAGAAAAATTGCCTTAAATTTAGGGCCGCGGGGAAAATCAATGTAGCTGGCCCTTATAGTGTTTACTTATTGACAGCAAGCCATCACATGCATAGATCAGATCTGGACCCCTAGATTCGCGAGGCCCTTGGGCAAATACCCTCTATGACGAGTGTTGTTCAAAGTCTTTTAGTTTCTCCCCCACCTGTCTCTTTCTCTGAGCGCGCTGAGTTCAGATCCTACCGAACTACCGAAGTCAACTTTATCTTTCATCCTTTCGGGTTCCTGAGATAAAGAACTGAAGGCGAGTGGCCTAGTTATCAGGATGCTGTACCCACGATCTTATGATCGTGGTTTCGATTCTCGGACCGGAGAATGCGTTGAGCTCTTCAGCAAAACACTTCATTTCACATTGCTCGAATTCAATCAACTGTAAATGAGCTCCAACAATAGCTGATAAGTTAACTCATCTTATGAGTACTAGGGCTCATGACAAACTTAAGCCAAGATAGAATACCAGTCCACAACTGGGGTCAATTCTCTCTCTCTCTTAAAGAAGTTAGCTGAGTTCAGACTTGGAGAGATATGGACTCCATCGAGAGTTAAACCATTTGGAATTGACAATATTATGAGTGTCCATGGGACGAGCTAGTAGAATCGGCTTATACCACCCAATCCCACCAAAACTGGTGGCTTTAAAAATGAGTCGCATTTATAAGAAGACACAAACGCGACTCAAGGACTGAGAGTTTCGTACACGGCACTTAACGAAAATATCAGTGCATCAGTCACTTCTGCAACTTTCTAATATTTAAAAATAAAACAAAATTGTGTGTGTGTGTGTGTGTGTGTGTGTGTGTGTGTGTGTGTACACGAGGGGGTTCTGAGAAGTTCTTGGCATCTGGTAAAAGAAAATACAGGGCTATCGATTAATTATGATTTTATTCAGCATATTCCCCTCTTAGATTCACGTGCTTATTGCAGCGGTGCCTGAATACCATCCCATAGCTTCATCGGAGCATCTAATATGAAGTGCAATTTACTTGGGGAAAAAAGAATTACATTTGTGCAATATACCAGTGAGGAAGTCATTACTGGTGTATTTAAAAAAGTGTATATCCCAAAAACAATTAAATTTACTAGTAGAGTATGTATGTATGTGTATATTATGTGTGTATGCATACATGTATGTATGCATGTATGTATATATGTATGTATTCGTGCACAGAAACAATATTTTGCAGTTTTCTCATTTGTTTCCGCATGTCAAGTCCGGTCTTTTTTTTGTTTTTGTTTTTAGCGCGATAATTAAATGAATAAAATAAATAAACGAAAGCAATACGTTAATAGTTTAAGTTGCACCATTTTATCTATGTATTTATTTATTTATTTATTTTATCTAAATGCGTGCTAGGCCATCCATCTCGTTTGATACGGTCAGCAAACAGCTGAGATTGGAAGCTAACCAAAGCAAGATTAACTATTAGCTTTTAATAAATAAATAAATAAATAAATAAATAAATAAATACAGAAACAATAACAACATCGACAAGAGCAAAAATACGTAAAAGAAAAATCCTCATGACCCTTCCCCTTAACTTCCGGCTCCTGTGTTGATTGTAGGTTTGCCGTTCAATTCAGAGTTTGTATCTGGAGAATGCAACAGTAGTAGTGAAAAGAAGAAGAAAAAAGAAAAAAAAGAAAAAAAAAGGCCAAACGAACAAAATCATTCATTTAAGAGCCACTCTATACTCCTATTTCCTCTGCACTTCTGTGCAACGAGAAATTTCCTCGGCATTCAGACTGATTCTCACGCAACCGGAAATGTCTTGTTTGGTGACGTTAGGCGGATGGGGAGATAAATCACGTCGAGAACAGGACGCTACGCTTGTCTGCCGCATTCAACTTTACTAACCACGAGAGTTTTATTTCTGCCCGCCCGCACAAGACAAGCCGCTACCGTGAGCATACAAAAGTATGCAGGACAGAATTTCATTTCACGTTGCTCCAGCCCACTCAATTGACAAAAAATGAGTTGTTCTGCAACGGAGTAGTCTTCTGAGCAGGGCTGTATGTTGGATTGCTCGCCTAACCAACGACGTGGGCATCATTCGAAAGCTAACACGACGCAAAGCACATTGTGATCAGCGATGTATAACAACATCCGACAGTATGGTCGATATATATGTAAGGGAAAGATCCAAGGATTAAGGTGTAGGAAGTTCGTAAGCTTCAAGCAATTCCTTGAAGATAAAGAAAAGAATTTCAGGAACAATAATGGTTTATTGGCACAGAAGGATGTGAATTTTTGCCGTATTGCAGTATGATAGGCTGAAAAATAGTTTTATAGTTCACAGTTAGCAACAGGGGTTGTTGTATATGCGAATAAACATCAAAAAATTAGGGAATAGAGTAGATAAAATCCAGGCTACATATGTTTCATAGGTAGCGGAACCTCGGAGGTAGTAAATTATCCAAGCTAGGAGTAGACTGCAAGATACCTTGTTTATATGAAGTTTACATTGTCGTTAGGAGATCCCGTTAACTCGTTGGGGATTCGACATCTCTCTCTATATCTATATATGCAAAATTTAAGTTAGTTAAAATATGTTTGTGACATATTTCAACTGCTAAAAGGCAAATTCACTGCAGTTACCGTGGAGAAAATATCTCTCTCATGGTAAAAGGTGTGAAAACATCCGGTTTGTTCAGTGTTGCCATCTATCAGAAATCCCAGACATTGTTGTTTCGAGTTTTTTAAATCTTGCCAATGGGATGTACCTAAGAGAGGCAATTCTGAAAAAACTTATAGAACAATAGCCTTTCCTTGCCTTCGAAACGCGGTGTAGATGGAACAGGGACAACTGACGAAGGGATATATTCTTTATGTTGCATGTCTCGTTTCTCTGTTTGTTTTTTTCGTTGTTCGAAAAAAGTTCGTTTTCTGTTTTCGTTTCTCATTGTGTATACATATATCTATATATTATTTATAGTATATGTATGTATGTATGTATGTATGTATGTATATAGATGATGGGCTTTCAGTTTCCGTCCACCAAATTTATTCACAAGGCATTAGGCGGGCTGAACCCTAAACCAAGTGGCTGCAAGGTGAGCTTCTTCACTTCAAAGCTATGACCGCGCCTTCACAGCCACGAATTCGAAGCTCTGCGACAATGTTGAACAAATAATTAAACGATAGCATATTGCTTGCATGTGAATGAAACCTGTCGATGAGATATTTATTCTTATTATTCGCTGAGAATCCAGTGAAACCCAATTAATGTAGACAAATAATGGTTTTAACTTAAATATATTCAAAACAGATTTTATGTAAAAATAAATGCGTCTCATCCAAAATCACGTTTCGTTTATTCACATACAATTCCTTGCAACACATACGAAATATGTCGAATACAGACTGGTTTTGTGTAATATCTGTGTGTGAGTTTATTCATAAATGTTGTCCATATGCATACAGATGCACACGCATCTTTATTTGCAAAAATGCAGAGACATTATATATATATATATATATATATATATATATATATATAGGGAGGGAGAGAGAGAGAGAGAGAGTAATATATATCAGGTTGAGTAAAAAGTAAGCAACGTTTTGAACCATGTAAAATTTGTACCGGATTTTTCAGAGTTTTGAATGTTACTTAAGCATTTTTTAAAAATTGTCTGATAATACAGACACAGACTGGTCGAAATGCATCAATAAATTAACTTTTTACACCGTTGTTGCAATCATCTGAAAATGGAACAGTCAAAGCGCGACATTCGAGTA
>NC_069000.1:34656851-34657202 GCF_001194135.2 Octopus bimaculoides | reverse complement strand
TATATATATATATATATATATATATATATTTCAGATTATCGTACCTCGATACAAAAAATTTCACAACCTTCAGCTTCACTAAACTAATATTGTTCCCGAAAGTTGTTTTTTTATACTTACTACAGACTGCCTGAAGTTAACTTTCTTCCCACACTGCGATCGTTTGATCTTTTATATATATGACATAACTACTACCGTAGTTGAATGATATTCTTAAGGCCGCAATTTACTCACACGCAGCATCTTTCAGAGATTGTCGCTAATTCAATTCTTCACTAAGAATTTTTAAACATTTTTGAAAAGGACTGGTCCCTAGCTACATTTTGGCATTAAAAAATTGAGATTTGGTCC
>NC_069000.1:34655935-34656841 GCF_001194135.2 Octopus bimaculoides | reverse complement strand
AAAATGGTTTAAACGATTTCGCAGTGGAGACCTGAGCCTTGAAGATCGTGGAGCGTGGTGGACGCCCATCTATCATCGATGACGGTCAATTAAAGACCATCATTGGGAAAGATCCACATAAAACCACTCGAGAACTGGCAAAAGAACTTCAAGTTAGCCAGAAAACTGCGACCGGATAATCAAAAATGTTCAACAAATGGGTACCATACGATTTGAATGAAAATCAGAAAATGCGTAGATATGAAATTTGTTCGTCACTTCTTCTCCGTAACCAGACCGATCCATTACTCGACAGTATTGTAATTTGCGATGAAAAGAGGATTCTGTACAATAATAAAAAACGTTCTTCGCAGTAGTTAGACCAAACTAAAGCTCTTCAAAAAGAAGGTTATGGTAACTGTTTGGTGGTGTACTGCTGGACTCATTCACTATAACTTCTTAAAACATATTGCCATGAAACTGCCTAAATGAACGAAAAACTGCTACTTCTACGTCCCAGACTGGTCAACAGAAGGGGGCTAATCATTCTTCATGACAATGTTCGAACACACGTTTCACTAATGACGCTCCAGAAGTTGAGGGAACTTGGCAACGAAGTTCTTCCTCACCCAGTTTATTTCCCAGAATTTTCTCCTATCGACTACTACTTTTTCAAGCACCTTGATGGTTCCCTGTGAGAGAAGGGGTTCAAAAATCAAACTGTTGCTGTAAGTGCATTCAAAGACTTCATCAGTTCCAGATTTTTGTGTTACCGGAATAAACATACTTGTAACTCGTTGGCAAAAATGTGTTGACCGTGATGGTACTTACTTCGATGAATAAAATTTCTACATTGTTGAAATAGATTGTGATGAATTTCATGTTTCAAAACGTTGCTTACTTTTTACTCAGCCTGATGTGCTTACT
>NC_069000.1:34653767-34655002 GCF_001194135.2 Octopus bimaculoides | reverse complement strand
AGCGCTCATTGAGCGAAAACACCTAAAGCTCCACGAGGGGGTGATGGCCAACCCTGCTGTACACTTTCACCACAACTTTCTCTCACTCTTTCTTCCTGTTTCTGTAGTACCTGTACACTGCACTGTGTCACGCTGAATCTCCCCGAGAACTACGTTAAGGGTACACGTGTCTGTGGAGTGCTCAGCCACTTGCACGTTAATTTCACGAGCAGGCTGTTCCGTTGATCGGATTAACTGGAACCCTCGTCGTCGTAACCAACCGAGTGCCACGACTAGGCTTGTTACTATATATAAGTCATAGTACGATTTCTTTGTAATTTATAAAACGTTTTTTTTTTATCTTGAAAATATTCTTTATATTAGAATTAGTGTCTTAATTAATTCTAATCAATTAAGAATATATTTTTAAGATGAATTATATTTTTTTGTGCGCTTTTGTTTTTGTTGTAATTTGTTTCAATATAATAATTATATATTAACACAAAACAAGCACTCAATTTTTTATAATAATCGCTTGTATGCTTTAATTTTAATGTTACTTATTATTGGTGGGGTAGAACTGAATCTGGGGATTGGGATTAATAAAAAAGTATAACAGACGAGGGGGAGGGGGTATCAATTGGATGAA
The DNA here is from genome assembly GCF_001194135.2 of Octopus bimaculoides. NCBI lineage: Eukaryota > Metazoa > Mollusca > Cephalopoda > Octopoda > Octopodidae > Octopus > Octopus bimaculoides. The sequence goes on along the minus strand of NC_069000.1, from coordinate 34,654,374 downwards.
GAAAAGAAAACATTCTAAAGCTCAAGTTAAATATAGAAGAAAGAATTAACACATTATTAATTAGCATAATAGCATAACCTGGAAAAAACACGGATTACATGGGAAAATGCGAGCAAGAGAAATATTCTTAAACTTATAAACCTGGAAGAGTACAGGACAAGTTGGAAAAGTTCAAGACAACATATTACATCTGGTAGAGTACAGAACTAGAAAATTTTTACTTGAAATATTGCAGCTAAAGAGACCGATAGAATAAGTACTAGGCTTACAAAGAATAAGTCCTGGGGTCGATTTGCTCGACTAAAGGCGGTGCTCCAGCATGGCCGCAGTCAAATGATTGAAACAAGTAAAAGAGTAAAGAGTATAAGATGGAAATTCTGAGAATTGCGTGGCTATCACAGAAAATTCCTCTTACGGACTTGGCTAACAGCACATAGTAATCCAACAGACACACATGTATAGGCGCCGGTGTGGTAAGCAGTTTGCTTCCTGACGCCATGGTTCTGTGTTCTGTACCTCTGCGTGGTACCTTGGGTAAATGTCATCTACTATAGCCCTGGGATAACCAAAGCTTTGTAAGTGGATTTGGCAGACGGAAACTGAAAGA
>NC_069000.1:34651312-34653246 GCF_001194135.2 Octopus bimaculoides | reverse complement strand
TAATAATAATAATCTCAGAAATCCACCGCCTTGGATTATTAATACTTTTTTTTTTTTTAATTGACCTTGAAAAGATGAAGGTAAAGCTTATCTCAACGGGATTTGATCTCAGAAATACGAGAGTCAAGACAAATACTGTGAGACATTCAGTCCAACGCATTAACACTATCGCCTTTGCCAATTCACCACTTGCCGTGTTAATGCAATGCAATGCTGATGACTTGATAATAATGAACCGCCAAACCTTTAGTCAGTCTTTCAGCTGCAACTGGAAGAAGGGGCTGGAATGACACTGATCTATACTCGCCTCCCTAACCCATTGTAAAACACAGATACTCCCTCCCTCTTTTAGCCCCTGTTCCTCTGCTCTAATATGACTTAGCCCATACTCGGCAGTTCTCGGATCCTTTCATATTTATGGCTGCTTAATTCACTTGTAAATTCTTTTGTCAACTAGTTAACCTATTCACAGACCACATCTGCTGGCAATGTTTGCGTTAAAAAAGGCTTCTCACATGTAAACTATTTGAACTGTAAATTCTATTGTCAATTCAGTTTAACCCTTTTATATTTCATATTTGTTAGAAAGCAATTGTAACGGCCACTTACACATACTATTTTCACTTTACAAATCTAATTCACTGACCACATCTGCTGATACGAATTGTATAATGACTATGCTATATCGCTATTCAAATTTATCGACTCGACTCGATTCAGCAGAAAGCTCTCGGGAACATTCCTGCTGCTGCTGATGATGATGCAGAAAACTGCTTTGCTACGAACGTAAAGACAAGCAAAAACAAAAGACATGCACCACAATGGTGGTTGACTGCACTTAAAGCGCTCTTACAAAATGCACGCGAAACAAGTAATAGCTGATGATCCAAACTACACGGTTATACTGAAAGACGACGACACTGCAATAAAATCAATCCCAATCGCACGTATACGTACATTCACCATCCAGACATGTCGCCAAAACGTCGTTCAAGCTATACAGAAGCTTCCTTGCAGAATCCGGAATTATTTTCTCACAGAAGTCACGGCCAGCTTGGCAGAACCGTTAACAACTTAGACAAAGTGCTTGGCGGCATCGTTCTGAGTTCAAATCCCGCTGAAGTCAACTTTGTTTTTTTTCATCTTTTCAGGGGTCGATAGAAAATAAAATAAGTACCAGTTGAACAGTGGGGTCAATATAATCGAATTAATCCCTCCCTGAAATTTGAAGCCAATATTAAAACCAAACTTTCAAGAGTCGAATGTTCAATAAAACACGCTGTCACTCTGATATGCAAATGAACCATTACACAAATATCTAATTAAATTTCTCCTCAAGATCTCGGAAGGTTGGGCCTCCAACAAAGCATTCCATGGTACCCTTAAAGCCAGGAACTTTTCAGCATCTCCTCGTATGTGTGTATGTGTGCGTACATATGTATGTATACATGTGTGTTTGTATGCATACACACACACACACACACACATACATCTATATATATATAAGCAATAATAAATCTCCAGCACTCCGTCGGTTACGACGACGAGGGTCCCAGCTCGTGAAATTAACGTGCAAGTGGCTGAGCATTCCACAGACACATGTACCCTTAACGTAGTTCTCGGGGAGATTCAGCGTGACACAGAGTGTGACAAGGCTGGCCCTTTGAAATACAGGTACTACTCATTTTTGCCAGCTGAGTGGACTCGAGCAACGTGAAATAAAGTGTCTTGCTCAAGGACACACGCGCCGCCGGGAATCGAACTCACGACCTTACGAGGATCTTGTTCAAAACGGGGGCACCAGTATTTTCTTAACGAAACACTTTGAAACTTGGGACACTGGTAGAATGTGTCATATAAAACATCTTTTTCTCTTAGTCTTCTTAACAAAAAAACGTACATCGCATGTTATTTCATGTTAAAGTTGTCGTATT
>NC_069000.1:34643457-34650613 GCF_001194135.2 Octopus bimaculoides | reverse complement strand
GTGTGTGTGTGTGTGTGTGTGTATCTATATATATATATATATATATATATACACACACATACATATACATACACACTTGCCCAAGGTACTGTGCAGTAGGACTGAACCCAAGACACATGGCTGGGAAGCAAGCTTCTTAATCACACAGCCACGCCTGCGCCTCATTGCATGGGAAATCCCAAGTTATCAGAGTTACTTCAACTCGCTTCATATTGCACAGCCGAGACTCTGCCGTATATATACTAAGTATGCACTGCACTCTCCTCAGGTATTCTCTCTCGGCGGCCACACTGTTGGCATTCCATAGAAGCTGATCAAAGCCCTACCCACTTCTTTTGGCCTTCCTACACACACACACATATATATATATATATATATATATATATATATATATATATCTTATTGGAGGTGGATGGGCTGTGGATATCAGATTTACCGCCAAATACATCTAGTCTTTATTATTATATGACCCTGTTGTTTGTTTCACTAATCTACTTCAGTCCTCCTACGGTTTCTTATTGAACTAAATACATTCTGATTGCGTGTGTCACAATGCGCTAGACTGGCTACCACGGGTACACTTATGGGTAGGTCGACTCACACACACACACACACACACACACAAGACCAAATATTTTTTCAAATAACCCATAAAATACAGACAGTAATTGTTTGCAGTTGTAAAAGGTTAGTTTGTAAATGTAGTAACATTTGTTGTCGTCATCATTGTTATTATTATTATTATTATTATTAATAGTAGTAGTAGTAGTGGTGGTGGTGGTGTTGGTGTAATAGAGTGTTGGTGACGGCTGGTTCAATAGGGTTTTGATCTATGAAAGGACCGTTGTTATTGTGTCAGCTACGGATGAGTCATAGTACATACAGAAAAAAAATGTTTTCTTTTTACTGTTTACTATTTACTACTACTGCTGCTGCTGCGGCCGCTGCCACCACCACCACCACCACCACCGCTGTCGCCGTTGCCTCTCCTACCACCACTACATCTCTTTCAATCGTCACCACACAACGAACAGCTAATGAGACCCAAACTCGTATGAATTATTGCAGTGCAAGTCGATGACTGCTCTGACCCTCTTGCCTGTCCTGTCTATCACATCTGATACGCCGGACGTATTTCCGAGGCGTCTGTGCATCATAAAACGTCCGTCTTTTATCTTCTACATGTTTCGGTCATTGTGCTACGGGCCATGCTGGAACACCACCTCGAAGGATTTAGTCGAACAGATCGATACCAGTACTTATTTTTTTAATTCCCTAAGTCTTGCCCTTAGTTTATCGGTTTCTTTCTTTTTGGTGGACCGCTAGTTAAGGGGACGTAAACGAACCAACGCCGTTGTCAAGCGGTGGTGAGGGGAACAAACACAACGACGCACGTGCGCACATACACACACACACACGCACACAGTTTCCATCTACCAAATCCACACACAAGGCCTTGGTCGGCCTTATAAATGTACGACGAGCTTCTTTCAGTTTCCGTCAACTAAAATCTATTCACAAGGCTTTGGTCAGCCCGAAGCTATAGTAGAAGACACTTGCCGTTAGGTGCCACGCAGTGGGACTGAACCTGGAACAATGTGGTTGGGAAACATACTTATTACACAGCACCAGAGTAACTTATATTACTAGGTTAACAAGGGCTAACTAAACGTCTGAAAACGAAAATCTACGTTTAGGACAAACTTATGAAAATGCTTTGGACAGATGTGGTAAGTAGCTTGCTTACGAACCACATGGTTCCGGGTTCAGTCCCACTGCGTGACACCTTGGGCAAGTGTCTTCTACTATAGCCTCGGGCCGACCAAAGCCTTGTGAGTGGATTTGGTAGATGGAAACTGAAAGAAGCCCGTCGTATATATGTATATATATATATATATGTGTGTGTGTGTATATGTTTGTCACCCCAACATCGCTTGACAACCGATGCTGGTGTGTTTAGGTCCCCGTAACTTAGCGGTTCGGCAAAAGAAACCGATAGAATAAGTACTAGGCTTACAAAGAATAAGTCCTGGGGTCAATTTGCTCGACTAAAAAGCGGTGCTCCAGCATGGCCACAGTCAAATGACTGAAACAAGTAAAAGAGTAAAAGAGAGACAACGCTAAAGTTGGTGGTGACGCCTTTCACTTGCAAAGTTTTCTTTACAGTTTCACCCATGAAAATCCACCCGAACGTCACTCCGGCCCCGCCTCCAAGGTGTGTATAAAACTGTTATCGACAAACTACTATTATTTTTTTTTTAGTGGTGTGGTTGCCCTGATCATAAACCATGTCTCGTGCAGCCCGCTTCTCGAAAAAGGTTGCCCTATGCCTGCTATAAAGAGTTGCTCAACCTACTAGAAACAGCAGTCAAATCACATCATTGTCAGGAAAGGGGAGTTAAAAGAAGAGCGGAGCAATTAACGATGAGGTTCTCTATGCACTATGTCTAAAGAAAAAATAAGATGGTCACGGTTGGAACGCCTTCGATCATTAAGTCTGTTCAATCTAGGCTTATCCAGACGTAAACAACAACAAATGACACCTACAACCACCGCCCACACTGTCAGAGTGCATTGCATGGGTTAACCAATGAATGTTAAAATACAATCCTCTTTCTCCTCCTTTTACACAAGGCATATGGTAGGCACATCAGCAATAATAATAAGCTTATGTAGTGTCAACTATTTTGGTTGTTCAATTATTTCATTCATGTGCTACCATAGCTCTTTATAACATTGTTCAGCGTACTCTTTCTATCTCTCTCTTACGTACACAGCGAATGTGTAGCAGCTGGTGGAAGGTGAACGGGTACAAAACTGTAATACCAGACAGAAAGAGTATCACTAACACACACACACTATCAATCAATCAATCTATCTATCTATCTATCTATCTATCTATCTATCTATCTAGCTGTACACACACACGTTATCTATAAGCACATCTATTAATCGTCTAAGTTGCACTATTTTTTACTTGATTTTAACTGAAAAAACTAGGATGCAACATACACATTGGTCTAGCTGACTCTTTCAGTTAATTTCTCACCCTTACTAGAATATATATTTTTATTATTATGGCAGAATGAAATGTTTAACCGTATTTCGCCTGTCGCTACGTTCTGAGTTCAAATTCCGCCGAGGTTGACTTTGCCTTTCATCCTTTCGGGGTCGATAAATTAAGTACCAGTGAAACACTGGAGTCGATGTAATCGACTAGTCCCCTCCCCACAAAATTTCAGGCGTTGTGCCTTTAGTAGAAAGGATTATTGTGGCAGAATCGTTAGAGTATCAGGGAGGAAAAAATGCCTTGTGGTGTTCCTTCCGGTTTAAGTTTTGAGTTCAAACACTACCTATGTCAACTTTCCTTTCATCCTTTTCGGGGTCGATAAAACAAAGTATCACTCACATATATAATTCCTCCCTCTAAAATTGCTGGTCTTGTGCCAAAATTTGAAACTGTAACTAGTAATAATAATAATCCTGAAATTTTGGAGGAGAGGGGGCAGTCAATTAGATCGACCCAATACGCAACTGGTACTTAATTTATCGACTCTGAAAAGATGAAAGGCAAAGTCAACCTCGACGGAGTTTGCAATCAGAACGCATCGACGGGCGAAATACCGCTAACTATTACATGCTATATGATTTAGTAAGGATTATTGTCTTGAAGTTTGGTGACAAGTCTCCTCAAATCTCAATAATCTTTCTTAGGAATTCTTGCAGAATAAAAGATTGTATTTTTCTGCTGGTCGACAATGCGAATCTCAATTCCAATATCCCTCAGTCTCTTTGAGTAGAAGTTTGGGTGTTGTGCCAAGTGCAGCAATTAACACAAGAGCCGCTAGAGGAAGAGGCTAAGCCCATGACTCTCTGGGGTGATCAGATACCAGCGAGACTAATGTTACTGAGATTAGTCTTGAACAATAACAAATCGATGGCAGCAGGAAATTAGACAAGCTTAGGAAATGAATTCCAGAGGAGGGACATTGGTGGGGCGGAAAGGATTGGGTGTAGTGGTTAGTTGGTGGGGTGGCTTAGTGCAGGTGTGGATGATATGAGTCGGAGGAGGAGGAATGAGCGAATTAGAAGTGCTTAAGCAGACGTGACACTAAATTAGCCAGCTCCCAGGACTAGAGACCATAGTCATGGCGGCAGTAAAGAAAGACAAAGAAGACATAGTACATTTATCGACCAGAAGTTGGGAGAGTGCTAATGCCAATCATCCGAATAGCTTTTATTTGAGAGGAGAGGAATATGGTCCAGGAAATCTGTGTATTCCCAGATGTGTCAGCAGGATCCTATTGTAGACCTTATTTGAATTCTGTAGAGAGTTAATTGTTGTGAATCGAAGTATTTTCTGGCTCTGAAGAGAAAAGCCTGTTCGTTGAAGCATCTATGGCTATGTCGGGACTGAGAGTTCGCGAAGAGAAATGATCAGTGGTGGTGAGTCCTGGTATTTGAAGCTACCAGGAGGGTTTCTAGTTGGGTGACTTTGTGTTATGAAAGAGGGATAAGATAGGCAAGACCCCATTGTAAAACGTTTTTGAGGTTTCTGTTCATGGAGTCAGTAAAGGCTTACCATAAGCTGTCCAGATTGTAAGTGGATCTCGTTTGGATGTGGAGGACTAGTGAGGAGCAGTCTGCCCTAAAACAAGCGTTTGAGGGCAGACTGCTCAGGACAAGTAACCTTCTTGGTTTGAATTGACCGGAAGTACTTTCACATATGACATGTATGTTGAAGTACTAAAGATGAATTTGGCTGAGTGGAAAGGGATAGTTTTGAAGTAGGTTTACAAAGGGCGTGTGCTGCATGAAATTTGGTGCAATGTTGGCAGCAAATAGCTACGGAAGCAGGAGAACTTGCTCAAAGAATAATCATATGCCGAGAAACGCACCAAGCTGGTTTCGGCTAATTTGGTAGAGAAATCCTTTTGATATGGGTTACTTGTTAATTTGGTCGTCAAAGAAGCTAAGTTATATAAACCATTAAATCATTTTACGAATGAAAAGAGGTTCATGGTGACGGCAGTGGGAATAAAACATTCCAACTATGAGGAGAATTTCATTTTCTTTTATATAACAGAAGACGGCGGCTGTGGCGAAGGTGGAGGAGGCGGCAGCGATATCGCTTTTATCTTTTAATCTTTAATATTGCATTGTGGCCTTTTGTTGGTTCTTACTATTTTGTTTGCTTCAGGGTGTTTTTGAATGACGTGTATTTTGAGTGTGATTGTGTGTTCATGTGACTGGATGTGTGCGTATGTGTATTCAGAAAGATACGAGAAAAGAAAGAGAGAGACAGACACAGAAAAAGAGAGAGAGAAACATACTGTGAAAAGAAACATACTGTGAAAAGAAACATACTGTGAAAGGTAAAGTGGCAAACAACTTGGCAAAGAAGTCTCGGAAATAGAAATGAAACGGAAAGAAAGAAAGAAATATTGAGAGAGGGAGACAGAAAGGGAGAGAGAGGAAGAGATATTTATGAGAAATTCGAAGACGAAGAGAGAAGAAAACTACCATACATTGATAGAGATAAACAGTCTAACATTGAGATGGAGGTGGGGTGTAATAGAGAGTAGTCATGGGCAACCTGCGGCCAGCCTAGCGAAAAATTTACCTTGAAATTGTTTGTGTGGCCCGCGTCTCCAAAAACGGTGGACCAAAAAAAGTAGGCTCAAAGATAGGAGGGTTAGGGAAAGTACAATGTAAAAAAAATGAAAAAAAAGACGTAGGAGTGGCTGTGCGTTCCCAGAGAATATTACCCCAGCGGCGCTAGTGTTGGTATATTCGTGAATAAGTCACCAACCGAAATAAGTGGATCTATTGTTGAGGAAAATACTATTTACTTGTTTAAGCGTTGTACTGGATAAATTGCAAAAATAACTAACAATTCAAATACTAAGAAATAAGCATACTCAATTTAATTTATACCAAATGATTCAGGAAAATGAATGGGTTATTTCCCTTGGCTGTTTAAAATCGGAACGAATGGGTTATTTCCCTTGACTGTTAAAATGAAATTGATAAGGATCCCTTCTAGGGGCCCTATTATCGATTTCTTTTCAAATATCTGAGTATGCCATGAGGTTTCCAGACATGAGTTCTACTCGCGTGTCAAGTTTCATCAAAGTCGATAAAACGATGTAGGAGAATTTAACTAACAACTCCGCAAACACACCCACAGACAGAATTTCCCACACATGTACTAGATATACATGTGGAGGAGCAATGACACAGTGGTTAGGGAAGCGGACTCACGGTTTCGATTCCCAGACCGGGCGTTGTGAGTGTTTATTGAGCGAAAACACCTAAAGCTCCACGAGGCTCCGGCAGAAAGTGGTGGCTAACCCTCCTGTACACTTTCACCACGACTTTCTCTCATTCTTTCTTCCTGTTTCTGTTGTACTTGTATTTCAAAGGGCCAGCCTTGTCACACTCTGTATCATGTTGAATCTCCCCGAGAACTACGTTAAGGGTACACGTGTCTGTGGAGTGCTCAGCCACTTGCACGTTAATTTCATGAGCAGGCTGTTCCGTTGATTGGATCAACTGGAACCCTCGTCATCGTAACCGACAGAAAGAGAGAGATAAATAGAGAGAGAGAGGTGACAAACACTAAAGTAGCGGAGGAAGGGAGTAAAATGCAAGACATACGAAACATAAAATGTCAGCCATAAAACACGAAACTTTATTACCAAATTTAATTAGTTTCGTAATTGTGAACGCTACCAACTATTAACATATTAAAAGACAATTATGAAGTGCTGTTATTTCTTTTGAACAGCAAATTCATTGTCACTACTGCTTGCTTACACCATACATTAAGAAAAACTTAATACTTGTCCTTGGCACTCTATATTGTTTTTTATTTTTTTTCGCTTATTGTCTCCGTAACTATAATTGTTACTGTTGTAGTTGTTGCTAGGTTAGTGCTGATCGAGCAGACAGACCTAGGATCATAAACATTCCAGCAGTGACTCCCCCACCCCACCGTGTGTGCAGGGGAATTCAGTACATCATTACGCAAATGTGTCCCCACCCCTTTTTTATAAAACCATTTTTAAGACTGTAAGGATGTGATTTGAAAGAGATTCGGCTGTCTTTTTTCTTTGGGGATACCATACACACAAATATATATACATTTTATATA
>NC_069000.1:34640902-34642810 GCF_001194135.2 Octopus bimaculoides | reverse complement strand
ATATATATATATATATACGGGACGGAGTGGTGTCTCTACGTCACATACTCCCAACACTTGACAGCTGGTGTTGGTTTGTTGACGACGTCCGATAACTTAGCGCTTCGGTAAAAAGATACCGACAGCATAAGTACCAGACTAAGAAACAATAGGTACTGGGATCGATTTTTTCCGATTAAAACCCCTCAAGGCGGTGATCCAGCATGGCCACAGTCCAATGACTAAAACACGCATACAATAAAAGACATACATGCATGCAACTAAATATTCACAACACATATACACACACATGCATAAATATAATATACATGTATACTATGACACACAAGGGTGTGTGGTGTGTGTGAGTGAGACTTTGTACTTTAACATTGACATATGGAGTAAGTACAACTGAAACGGCAAGATTAATGTCACGCTCGTAAATAAATGCCGCATGTTTTAACTGCCATTATATTTAATGTGTTTATAAATAATAGAGAAATTGCAGTAAGAAGTGCTGTGGTTTAATCCTTCGTCAGCCTTCGTAGAACAACAGATAGGCAGGCTTATGATCAAAAGCGTTCTAAACTATCATACCGTCATTTTGTTTCTTTTCGCTTTGCTTAGGATATAAAGTCTCCCTGCCGATATTACACAATGTGCACTTCCTGTTTCATTTTTGTTATTTTTGGAAGGTACGGTCGTAATGTAAGGGAAGTTAAGTTGCTTCCCCCCCACCCCCTAGGTCTGACAGACGACCACGTTACAGGTTTGCGTGTTGTGTTGATGGTAGTGGTCACGGTTTCTGACCTCAGGCTAGTAATAATCGAGCAAATCCTATGATCAAAAGATGTCCAAATCGTGACCTCAGCAGTCATGGGTAAACTGCGGCCCGCTGGATTTTCTGAATGGCACGCCTAACGATGAGCCGTGTCTCATGTGACCCGCTTCTCAAAAAAGGTTGCTCGTGTCTACACTACAAAGCCGAACGAATCCTCTTGTAAAAGCGCAGAATATGATTCGAGTTATTTAAGGGAAACTTGGCCCTTATTTCTAGCGGGTCAAGTATATTCAGAAAGTACAACCTGAATAATAATACAGTTAAGAGTTTTCAATTCAGTTGTTCTCGTGTTCATTCCTCACCTTTTATTTATTTATATTTTTAGAGAGTATTTTGAACTTATGAGCAGTGAATGAGATCGCGAAGTAGAATGAAAAATGTCAAATTGTTACGATAACTCCTGTACATTGGAATTCAATGTATCTGTGCGTCCAGTTTGCCAAATATCTTTTATCTTTCACTTGTTTCAGTCATTGGACTGCAGCCATGCTGGGATACCGCTTGGAAATATTTAATTGAACAAACCGACCCAAGTACATTTTTTTTGAAGTTTGATATTCTATTAACCACGCTTACCGAACTGCTAAGTTACGGGGCTGTAAACAAACGCCGGCTGTCACACAGGGGAGGAGGAACAACCACAAAGACATAGATACATATATATATATATATATATCGTAATTACACACACATATATATAAGACGGGCTTCCACAAAGTTTCTTTATACCAAATTCAGTTAAAAGGAATTAGCCGTCCCAGGGCTATGGCAAAAGGTGCCGCACAGTGAGATTGAGCCTAAAAATACGTGGTCGCAAAATGAGCTTCTTAACCACACAGCAATGTCTGCGTAAATACATTTTTTTTTAAATGGCTGGTGCCAAAAACATGGCTAAAAACAACACGTCACCTATCTATGATGAGGTACTACATAACCATTTCACCATCGTAGTCATCAGTAATAATTTTGTAAAAAAAAAAAAAAAATCATCGTGTGTTCCAAACCATCTCATGAGCGAATTACCTGCGAGGAATGTTGACTCACATCCATTTCATGTTACGGAAACAAAACATGTTACCGTATTATTC
>NC_069000.1:34637306-34640620 GCF_001194135.2 Octopus bimaculoides | reverse complement strand
ATATATATATATATATATAATGTATGTATGTATATATATATATAACACGCATATTTTTCTGATGAAAATGTCTCGATAAAAATCACCCGCTATATGCGAAGTCGTGCCTTCTAAAAGTTTTAATATACTAAAGTTCTTATATGTATGTGTGTGTGTGTGTCTTTGTGTTTGTTATAGACAACCAGTAATTAGTCTGTTTACGTCTCCGTGATCTAGTGATGCGTCAAAACAGACCGATAGAATAAGGATCAAGAATATGTACTAGATTTAAGTACTGGGGGCGATCTGTTTGACTAAAACCGTTCAAAGTGGTGCTGCAGCATGGCCTCAGTCCAATGATTGAAACAAACAAAAGATGTGTTGCTGAAATCAAGGTGCGTCTTTTATGCTACGGAATACGGCAAGTCCCAACCAAGCTGGTTGATGCGAAATACCAATAAAATGGATGACAGATAAATTTTTTATAGGCGCAGGCGTGGCTGTGTGGTAAGAAGCTTGCATCCCAATCACATGGTTCCAGGTTCAGTCCCACTATGTGGCACCTTGGGCAAGTGTCGTCTACTATAGCCTCGGGCAGACCAAAGGCTTGTAAGTGGATTTGGTAGACGGAAACTGAAAGAAGCCCGTCGTATATATATGTATATATTGATGTGAGTGTCTTTGTATCTGTGTGTCTCCCCCACCACCACCACCACCGCTTGACAACCGATGTTGGGGTGTTTACGTCCCAGTAACTTAGCGGATCAGCGAAAGAGACCTATAGTATAAGTACTAGGCTTACAAAGAATAAGTCCTGGGGCCGATATCTTCGACTAAAAAAAAACCCTTTAAGGCGGTGCTCCATCATGGCCGCAGTCAAATAAATGACTGAAACAAGTAAATGAATAGAAGAATAATTAAAGGCTTTTTTGATGGATTGGAGGTGTAAGGTTGTGATGTTCATACCTTTTGAATGGATATGAATGATGTAACAGAAGAGATGGTACACGGCAAGAACTGGGAACAGAAAGCAAGTCACGGGCGTGTCTAATTTCTAATGCTATTCCGCCAAATGTCTTACCTTTTGGCTCCACTTCAAAGTTTACAACACACGCACGTACACATCCACATACGCTGTCTCCTCGGTTTACGCAGCAGCTGAAATATATCATGTACGTCTTGTCATCTGTCGCCGCAAGTTCAATGACATTTTCGCGACGGCAGCCAGCCATAAAATACATACTCGAGTAATTCATGCAAAAATCTGAATTCGCTAAACTATCCGATTACTTAGACATCATGACATTTAAAAAAAATAAAAAATCTATAACATATATCTACATATACATATGTAGACGTGTATTCATGTATGTATTTATGCGCGCGCGCGCACAGACGTGTGTGTATCTATGTATGTCTATTTATGTATATGTGTGTATATGTATATATATATATAGATATATATGTGTGTGTGTGTATATATATATATATATATGTATATGTATATATATATATATATATATATATATATATATATATATATATATATATATATATATATATTTGTATATGTATATATATATGTGTGTGTGTGTATGTGTATTTATATATACATATGCATGTGTGCATATGAGCGCGCGCGTAACAAAAATAGAATTAAGACGTGAAGAGAGTTAACGAAGCTCCATTAAATAGAGTGCCCCCTATTGGAGGTACGTAGAATATACGTGACAATCTGTCAAATGGATTATAATTAAGAATTTGATGAGACCGAACCAAGGCCAGATTTTTTTAAAACTCTTTATCACGGGAGGGGGGGGGGCTCAACCATCATCACTTGATTTTCCCAACACAACTGTTTTAAAAACAACCTTCGATAATGCTATTGGTACTTCTGTTATCGTTCGTCATTTTTGGTATGTCTATTCGACTAAATATGAAAGACGCTCGTGGCCTAAGTAATTAGGGTGGTGGCTCCCAAACTTTTTCGGGTAGCCGGCCACATTCCTAGTGCCCTACTCCCACCCGCCACCACAAATGTAGACCACTTTCTGCAGCAAATTCAAAAGAACTGTATTTGACAAATAAAGCCTAACCCTAATCAATCCATTATTTTTCTGTTATTTTACATCCATCGCCCCTTTTTGGCTACCCCATTACATCGACTTTTCTTCAAATCCCTATTTTTGAGCAATACGCACTGCCCCCAGGGTAGGATGGGGGGGGGGATAGTACCGCTCACTTTGGGAACTACTGCGTTAGGGTGTTGCACTCACGGTCACAAGATCGACGTTTCTCCTCCGGGACCGGAGTGTCCTTCAGCAAAACACTCAATTTCATGTACCTCCTGTTTTCTCGTCTGTAAATAAGTAACTCTGCAATGGACTAGCGTCCCATTCAGGAGCTATTTTAAGATCTCGGTTACTTATAGGCCATGGAAAACAGGTAACCGACTCCTATAGCTTGAAATAATAACGTCCAGGTCTCACTTATTATCGGACAAAATACGACTATCATGTACCACACAATCATGCCTTCACCTATTTGTCAAAATAAGATGAACACATAATATAGAGGAGACACACCAATCAGAAAATCCAAATGCACCCGGTGCGAAGACATGAAGTATACCCTCTGGTATTTGTTCCACTCCGCCTTGTCATCAGAAACGCCGTGAACTAATGAATGACTCGTTCGAAGTCTATAACCAAACGACAACTGATGTTCACAAATTGTATGAACGATAAATAAAATCTGTTACGACACATAAAATGAGAACAATAATAGGTAAATTTTCAGATTAACACCCGCACGATTTTCACTAGGGTGTTAGGGCTAGGGTTTTAGGGTTATGGTTAGAGTTTTAGGGTTAGGGTTACGGCTAGGGTTAAGGATGGAATTCCCTAACCCTAACCGTAACCCTAAAACCCTAGTGAAAATCGTGCGGGTGTTAATCTGAAAATTTACTCAATAATAATCCATTCTACTATAGGCACAAGGCCTGAAATTTTGGGGGAGGGGATGAGTCGATAACATCGACCTCAGTGCGTAACTGGCACTTAGTTTATCGACCCCGAAAGGATGAAAGGCAAAGTCAACCCCGGCGGAAGTTGAACTCAGAGCGTAACTACGGACGAAATGCCACTAAGCATTTTGCTCGGCGTGCTAACGATTCTGCCAGTTCGTTTGCCTTGATAATAATAATAACAATCCTTGCTACTAAAGCCACAAAGCCTGAAATTTGAGGGGAGGGGGGCCAGTCGATTACATCGACCCCAGTGTTTCACGGGCACTTAATTTATCGAATCCGAAAGGATGAATGGCAAAGTCGACCT
>NC_069000.1:34634981-34636440 GCF_001194135.2 Octopus bimaculoides | reverse complement strand
AAAATAAGGCATTACGAAAGTTATTTTTAATAAAAAAAAAAATTTTTATTTAGTCGAAGAATACACTTATTTCACACAGCAATATGTGGGAGTTTAAAACGTCATCGACTTCCCGACTTCCCGCCTTCCGTTAGAATTGTTGGACTTGTACTAAAAATAGAAAGGATTATAAATGTGTGTGTTTAATTATGCAAACAGGAAAAGACGACCTCGGCGGGATTTGAACTCAAGAAAGCGACGATCTGGCAGAATCGTCAGCACGCCGGCTGAAATGCTTAGCGGTGTTTCATCTGTCTTTACATTCTGAGTTCAAATTCCGCCGAGGTCGACTTTGCCTTTCATCCTTTCGGGGTCGACAAATCAAGTACCAGTTGCGTATTGGAGTCGATCTAATCGACTGGCTCCCTCTCCCAAAATTTCGGGCCTTGTGCCCAGAGTAAAAAGGAATTTGAACTTAAGAACGTAGAGTCGGGGGAAAATGCCGCAATGTATTTTGTCCGGCGCGCCAAAAGGCGGTACAACTAGCTGTGTTGTTGACAAGAGTTGTGCTAACTAATCGAAAGACATTGCACTCTATCTACCGATTAAGACATATAACTTTTGTTGAGTGGCTCAGTCCACTGGATCGTAAACAGGCTAACGCGATGTATAAAAATACCCCAGGCGCCAGGAGCGAGATCGCTGTGAAACTAATCGCTGTTTCGTTGGTTAAAATCTTAGTAAATTCAGGCTTGAGGTTGTGACAGACGTATTTAAATGGTATATCTCCTGTTCACTCCAAATTCTCTGTCCGCAACTTAAGCCGGAAGAAACGGGATTAATAAATGAACCCTCCCGTTGTTCCTCATCGTTCATTGGAACAAACATTCGACCAATCAACCGATCAGGCCATCTTTCAATCGATCGACGACCGATCAATCACTCGTATAATCAGACAACAGAAACAAATTGAGCATTAAATCAACCGTGGTGCTAAATCAATTATATCATTTCACAAAGAAAAACCTAACATATTTTTCAGAGAGAGAGAGAGAGGCAGACAGACAGACGGGTGATTGAGAAGTTAATTTTACAGTCACGTGGTGCTGGGTTCTTAATCAGTGCACACAACAGGGAGCAGTGCCTTCTATCGTAGTCGGGAGTTAACCAATGATTTGGTAAACAGAGAAAAATTGTACGAAAGCCCTCCATATCACAAACACACACAAACACTCCGTCGGTTACGACGACGAGTGTTCCAGTTGATCCAATCAACAGAACAGCCTGCTCGTGAAATTTACGGGCAAATGACTGAGAACTCCACAGACACGCGTAACCTTAACGTAGTTCTCAGGGAAATTAACTGTAACACAGCATGTGACAAGGCTAACCCTTTCAATCACAAGTACTACTCGTTTTTGCCAGCTGAGTGGACTGACTGCAGCAACGTGAAATAAAGTGTCTTACTCAAGGCAACAAC
>NC_069000.1:34628873-34632481 GCF_001194135.2 Octopus bimaculoides | reverse complement strand
TATATATATATATTACTCTTTTATTTTTTTTGTTTGTTCCAGTCATTTGACTGCAGACATGCTGGAGCACCGCCTTTAGTCGAACAAATAGACCCCGTGACTTATTCCTTGTAAGCCTAGTACTTATTCTACCGGTGTCTTTTGCCGAACCGCTAAGTTACAGGGACATAAACACACCTACAACGGTTGTCAAGCGGTGGCGGGGGAAAACACTGACACACAAACACACATTATATATATATATATATGTATATATATATATTAGTGGGGTGACAAGTTCAAAACAAGCAATGTCCGGCTACTTAGAGATATGTCCCAGAGTGAATAAAAATCGGACGCGTGGATGTGAGGTAAGAAGCTTGCTTCCCATCTACATGGTTCAGTTTCACTGTGTGGCACGTTGGGAAATAGTCTTGAATTCTATAGCCCCGACCCGACCAAAGCCTTGTGGGTGGATTTGGGAGACGGAAACTGAAAGAAGCCCTCCTTGACGCTAGGGAAAAGTGGAAAAGTCTTTGACGTTTCGAGCCGACGCTCTTCGATAGAAAGGAATGAGAGAAAGAGAGAGAGAGAGAGAAAGAGAGAGAGAGAGAGAGAGAAGGAGAGAGAGAGAGAGAAATGTGTCGGAGATTAACGGTTTCACATTGTACGAGTGTGCGTTTATCCTTCATCACCGCTTCACAACCGGTATTATTATGTTTACATAACAGCGGTTCGACAAAACAGACCGATAGAAATAAGTACCAGGGTTAAAAAACGTGTGGTCGATTCATTCAAATTTCTTCAAGGCGGTGCCACAGCATGGCCGTAGTCAAATGACTGAAACAACTAAAAGATAACGATTAACGATTAAACGTTTTACACGCGCGCGCACAAACACACATATATATCCATATATACACACATATATCCATATACACGCACACACAAGTTGTAACGTACTACCAGAATTTTAATTTGATAGTGAGAAACAACTGGATGTTGTAACTAAGGGCTATTTTCTCATACAATCGCTTATTTTTAGCAAAAGGTCTGTCCTCCTGTTTTTAAAACCGATCTAGCAACCTTCCTTGTCATACATTCCTTTCTATTTAAGATTATTAAAAAAACAGACACTTGTTACCCCTTCACTTACGTCTCCCATATTTTAACGAAACCTTCCAACTTATTTTTGTCCCAACATGAGTTATGTCTCTTCTCAGCTACCTCTCTAACATCATTCGATGATACACGTACGGAATATGAGAAGAATGCTTTTTAAGGGCGATATATTTTAACGCTTACACCGAGTAAATAACTATCACACCTCTAATTTCTTAATTCCTTAGACCCCCCCCCCTTTTTTTTCCTAGCACCCACCCCTCTCTATCTATCTATCTATCTATCTGTACAGATAGATAGACAGATAGATAGATAAGCTTCTTAAGGCACACCAACATAATCTTTCGTTTGTTTACATTTCCAACCGGTGCATAAAGACGCTGGTTTTCTCTCCACCCACCCACCAAATTCTAGTGACCATCCTTGTTTATTCATCGCTGTCAAATATCTAACCCAACCCAGATACTCCAATTGTTTTATATATAAAAAAAAAAGAGAAATAAATAAATAATCCACACATACTGCATGCACGAGCCAAACTGGAAACCCACACAGTCGGCAATCCCAGCTCACAAAATAGTAAAATGGAAAGAAAAAAGAAAAAACAAAAACAAAAAAAAACAGCCCACACAAATGCCACACACATCAGCCAACGTGAAGTCGACCTTCTACTTACTTAGCTGCACGACTTGCTAGAAACTGCAGCTAAATCACCCTCCGATCACACAGTCATATTAAAACAAAAAAATAAAAGTACACATTTTCGACAATTTTGTGCTCCTTGCTGATGAAATTAATCTTACAATCGTACTTGTTACAGATCCCTTTCTGTTTAAGAATATTAAAAAGAAAAAAAGTTACAGACACTTTACGCATTCCATATTTTAACAAAACAGTTCAAAGTAGTGATGTAGCATAGCCACAGTTTCAGTGGTTGAAACAAGTGAAAGGAAATTGGCTAAGTCCAGTAAAAGTCACAAAGTGCTCGCGATTAAGACGCTTTTGGTAATGTCTGCTCGAAATGGGCCAGGATTCCTAACCAACAACCCAACATAGGAATATCTCGAATATATACATTCGGTAAAAGAGAGGGGGAAATAGTAGATGCGGTAAAGCGTTGAACAATTCAGCTCGACGTTCTAAGTTCGATTTCTGCCATAGGTCGATCGACTTTTATTAACATCCATTCTACTGACAAAAGAAAGGGAAGTTGTCGATGAAATTGGTACCTGTGGTAGATATACTAGGAAGATTCTTTCGGCTAGCTACAAATTTGCAATCTTGTGTTTATGTAAGGAAACTGATAATCCAACGAATCAAAATTGATTTTAAATAAATATAAGATCCATTGTATGTAATATACCTAGCTGTTCACTGGACAACAAGGGTTATCAGGAACAAAGTTGTGACATTCGGTGACAACTAACGGATTTGAATTTCTAACCAGTATAAAATTTATAATACTAAGGCTAAAAAATCCTATTGAATATCTTACTATATTAACAGCAGTAAATTAGATTACACACACACACACACATATATATATATATAATGTGTTGTGTGTGTACCTTTCATATTTTACTTGTTTCAGTCATTAGACTGCAGCCATGCTGAGACAGCATATTGAAAAAATTTTTAGTCGAATGAATGAACCCCAGTATTTATACATATTTTTGAAAGCATTGTAATTATTCTATCGGGCTCTTTTACCGAACAGTTAAGTTACGGGGATGTAAACACACAAACACCGATTTTCAAACTGTGGTGGGTGACAAACAACCATCACTACACAAACACACACACACACACAAACACAAACACATATGCATAAATACGACGGGCTTCTTTCAGTTTCCGCCTACCAAATCCACTCACAACTCGGCTCGAGGCTACAGTAGAAGACACTCACTGAAGGTGGCATGCAGTGGTTGGGAAACAAACTTTTTATCACACAGCCACGCCTGCGCCTAGCTGATACTAATATATTCGTGAAGTATTTCTCGTTATTAATATATTTATCCTACGCTACACAAGAGTACCGCTTACATAACAATCCCATAACACTCAGGTTCGGAATAGTATACGGTAACCAGCAACAAGTAACATAGGAGCTTTTATGAGCGCACTACCATTTGCCATATGCAAAATACAGATATACATATAGATTATTAAGGTGGCTTTTTCGCAATTTACAACCAAAAAGCATAAGTGTAGTCGTCAGTAAGGTGACTAAAAGACCAGTACTGGTAGTCAACACCAGTCTTAGTGAGAAATAAGAGTCAGAACAACTCTTCGCCACGAGAAGCACTTATCTAATTAATCACTGACAATGGAGACTAGATCCCTACCGCAAGCGAGACAATATATATATCTGTAAAAATATGTGACACTTATTCGGTAGCCATGGTAAAACTCAGAGTTTCGGATGCCGGGGTGGGAACCCACGCCAACATCTCTTCAGTTATCCGGCCATTGGCGTGGGTTCCCACCCAATGGCCGGATAACTG
>NC_069000.1:34626808-34628541 GCF_001194135.2 Octopus bimaculoides | reverse complement strand
TCATTAGACTGCGGCCATGCAGGGGCACTGCCTTGATGAAATTTTAGTCGAATGTATCAACCGAGGTACTTATTTTTAAAGCCTGATACTTATTCTATGGGTATCTTTTGTCGAACCGCTAAGTTACGAGGACGTAAACACACCAGCACCGGTTGTCAAACGGTGGAGGATGGAGCAAGCGCAGATACACACACATACACATATGTATTTATATACATATATATAAATACGACGGGCTTCTTTCAGTTTCCGTCTACCAAATCCATTCACAAGGCTTTGGTCGGCCCGGAGCTATAGTAGAGGAGACTTTCCCAGGTATAAGTTAGCCCTCTCCTGAGCGCTAGGGCTCATCAGGCCGGCTACCTGGTTTCCATGGAGAACACGTGATCGAGGCCCTAACATTTCCTCTGAACGAGCTGCCGGTTTGTCACAGAGCTACTCATTAAAGCTGAGTAGACTGGAGCAACGTGAAATAAAGTGTTTTACTCAAGAACACAATGCATTGACCGGTCTAGGAATTGAAACCACAATCTTACGATCGCAACTACAACATTAAGCCTAACGCTTTCACTGCATACACCTACATACATACATACATACATACATATGGAAACTGTGCGGAAGCCCTTAGTATATGTCGCATATATGTGTGTGAGTCTTTATATTTGTGTCTCTCCCTCCGCGGCTTGACAATGTAGGTTTGTTTACATCCCCGTAACTTAGCGGCTCGATAAAAGATACCGATAGAATAAGTACAAGATTTAATTTTTAAAAAAGGATTGGGGTCGATCCGTTCGACTAAAACCCTGGGAGGTGGAGTCCAATAGTTGAAACAAGACATACAAACACACACACAGACTTATGTAGGTCAGTACTTCTAAATAAACATACATCTATATGATCTTTTTTAATAGTTCACTAATTAACTGGTAAAGAAAAATCAATTTTTTTTTATAAACAAACGAATTCAGTGGGGGGTTTTTTTGTTTTGTTTTTTGCTTTTTTTTTTCGAACGGTAATAAAATTTGAAAAACAAGGATCAACAGAAATGTAATAAAGATTAATTTCTGGAAGTAAAAGCTCTTGCTTAGAATTGAATCCATTCTGAAATTCCTTAGACCAATGGTTATCCACCCCGGTGTCTATATAGTCCCTGAAGGTCCATATAAGATTTTGCAGGATCCACCCAAACGAAGTAGTAAATTGAGAATACATAATGGTATTTTAAGGACGCCACAAAAATTTTTGCTTTAAATGTATTGCAAGAAACAGCTAGGTTTCTTTCGCTAACATTTTACATAGTTCAACCTATGCAAGTAAATGTGTGAAAAGCAAAATAGGGATTTTGAAAGAAGTTTCTATAAAACTAGGTTTTAAACATCGAATGGCTATATGGTCCATCATAACCAAATAATAATCAAAGGGGCCCATAGATGAAAAATGATTGAGAACCCCTGTCTTTGTTTTTGCAATTTAGTGAGACTTTGTGTTAGTGTATACGTATATCTATTGATATACGTATGTGCATGACATATATCAATAGATATAGTAAAGAAAAGGGAAGCACTTCTGCAAATCCCGGCTATCAACTGAATATTTGTAGATATATTTATCTTAAGAAGAAAACTATATTTTTAAGTTGAAATTCCTACTTAAGTGTATGTGTGTATAGATATAGATAAATAGATATTTCCTCTTTCTCTCTCTCATATATATATATATATATATATATA
>NC_069000.1:34621023-34626548 GCF_001194135.2 Octopus bimaculoides | reverse complement strand
TGTCGAATGAATCTTCCCCAGTACTTTTTTGACGAGATTGGTACTATTTTATCGGTCTCTTTTGTCGAACTGCTAGGTTACAGGGACGTCAACACACTAACACCGGTTGTCAAGCGGTGGTGGGGACAGACACACACACACACACATATATATATATATCCGTATTCCCGAGCGTCATACTAATATATACTTTTGTTATTTACACCACCTGTCCTCGTCTGTTGTTATTTTTTGTATATTCTCCCATATATATATATATATATATATATATATATATACACGACGGGCCTCTTTTTCAATTTCCATCTACCAAATCCACTCACAAGGATTTGGTCGGCCCGAGGTTATAGCAGAAGACATTTGCCTAAGGTGCCACGCAGTGGGACTGAACCTGGAACCACAATTTTGTAAACTTTATAAACCGTGATATTTCAAGTATTGAGAGTATTATGTGTTTCTGATAAGACTTTATGGAAGGTCTTCTCAAAAAACAACAGTTAAGTTTTCAGGCTGGATTCTCAAGCGTGACTAACCGAAACAACGGATACTATCCAACCATCTCATTCTTGACCTACCCTCAGGTCTACTGTCGGTCGGCTCGGCGTGAAGAATCCGTCTTGTGATTCTTTCCCACGACATTCTAATCACATGTCCGTAGAACCGGAGCTTCTCAATGCGGAGAAGTAGCGGTTCGAGTTTTCGAGTTTCCCGAAATAAACGTTTAACAAATTTCTGCGTGAGGTAAGCAATTTATGGCGATCCTTTGGTGCTGATCTCCTGAGTATCGGTCAGTTTGAGGAAACGACATCACTCACCCTCTTTTTCAGCTTGGTCTCTTTATCTGTTATGAGGGACGGTTGGTTGTATGGGTGAATGACGTCATCTACCAATACCGAAGGATTGCCTAACTTATATCTGTGGGTTTCTTTTGTAGATATTCGTTTTCTGTTTATCCTTTTACTTGTTTCAGTCATTTGACTGCGGCCATGCTGAAGCACCGCCTTGAGGGGTTTTTTAGTCGAACACATCGACCCCAGGACTTATTAAACCTAGTCCCTGTTCTATCAGTCTCTTATGCTGAACCGCTAAGTCACGGGGTCATAAACACACCAACACCGGTTGTCAAGCGGTGATGGGGGACACAGACACAAAGACACACACACATAGATATATACATACACACACACATATATATATATATATATATACTAGACGGGTTTCTTTCAGTTTCCGTCTACCAAATCCACTCACGAGGCTTTGGTCGGCCCGAGGCTATAACAGAAGACACTTACTCAAGGTACCACGCAGTAGGAGTGAACCCGGAACCATGTAGTTGGGAAGCAAGCGTCTTACCACACCCACCGGAGGGGTTTTTAGAGACTACGTCAGAGAGCAGTCTCAAACTGTAATCTGGGGGAAAGGTTACCCGCATCAGTGTCTACACACTGTGTTTGATGGTATAAAAGATGCACAGGCATTTCAGATGCACTCCGAATTCAGTAAAATCTGCCAAAAAATCAAACCCTGCCGTCTTCAAAAACAATCTTATAATTAATACACATAAGATGATGTAGTCTTACATAAAAATGTGCCTTTTTACAAAAAGGCTGAGACTCATCATCAATTTAAACCTCTTTGATCGTAGATCTGATCTGTTACTGCTGACCCGGGACGCGAAATTTTTTTCCCACGAGAGTTCCGGACCCCAGTAACGAACTCATTGGCATGCAGCCAATCAGAGCTCACCTTGACCGTGTTGTCAAGTTAACAAAGGTTCGTATTCAAAATGGCAACCTTCGATTGCCATGCGAATCTTGTATTGTGATCTCGTTCAGATGCCAGTATCATCGATATTGAACGCATACGCTGGTTAGCGGTAAGTTTGAATTGCCGAAAATCTCTAGTCAGTATGGAAACAATTGGTGTGCAACCAGCTGCAACATCCAGGTAAAGGATGGTTGATGGTGCCAGAAACTGCATTGGTGCTGGCAGACCGTTGAAGGATTGCTTGAAAAGTCTGAAAGGAAAGGTGCCATTCAGCTCTCAGATTATGCCTAGACGCAAAGCCCATTATAACATTCGTAAATGTGTTTAAAAACAACCAATCTCTTAGTAAAACACACTCTACCAAAAGACGAAGAAGTCGACCGATTGCCAAGTTATGCCTGATTTTAGGAGACAAGTAATTAGATAGATTTGCATCTTTACTTATTATCGGATTTTGTTAAGGCGCTATATGGTAAAGATATGGATGGGGAAAATGTGGATAGAGAATGATGTGCTAGCAACCCTCTCCCTTTACTGATTTACAAAGTAAACAATACAAATAACTACGCAGAGGCAGCCATGGTTGAAACAAAAACAAGAACAGGCATTATTAAAAGAGAAAAGAAGCATGGTCATTCTTTATCCAAGTGACCTCATCTTATCGCCCATCACCCATCAGTTATGCGCTCATAAATTAGTTTGATAGTTGAGCCCTGGTTGGCTGTATGCAAATGAGTTCATAACTGGGGTCTGGAACTCTCGTGGGAAAAAAAATTCGCACGTTGGACTAAACAAGAAGCAGTGGACGCGTACACTTCAGTACACAAACACTCAAAACAAAACCAGGCGTACCAACTCAAACGTATAAACACACACTCGCAGAGCAGTAAAAGATAACAGCTAAACCTCCCTCAAATCATTCTCTAAGTCTGGAAAATGTTTTTGTATTGAAGTGCAAGGTCAACAATTTCAATTGGGGGTAGAATTAGTTGATTACATCGATTTCTACTTTATTTTATCAACCCCGAAATTGACCGTGAACTGGATTTGAACGTAAAACAAATTTTCCGACGCTCTAACGATTCTGTCAGCTCATCGCTTTACGCTACGTCTGAAAATACGACGGGAGGGATGGTTACGACTGGAACGCATTCGGTTATAAATATATACATAGAACACTGCTTGTCCACTGGCTGGCTTCGGGTTAAATAAACAACAACAAGCAGTTTGTTTTACAAGAATCATCAGTAAACAGAACGCAAACAGCCTTAGCAACAAACGGAGAAAGTCACGCAAAACAAACAAAACGTTGAAAGTTTTCTCATCAAACATCATAAATGGCGACCGGCGCTTCGGCAAGACAGACAGACAGACAGACAGACAAACATACACACAGCTACAGACATTTAAAAACAAACAAACATACAAGATTCACGCAAAAACGACGAGCCATAGGCGTCTCTATCAACTAAATTAAACCTCTCCACAAATCGAACCCTATTGTTTCAAAATGAAGAGGGAGAAAATATTGACTTTGGGTAATGAACGAATTCTTAAACGTACTCGTAAAAAGCATACTACAGATGGTTGGCGGGGCAAATGGGGAATCGCTCGTTGATCACTGTTACAATGCTTTTTTTTTATTATAAAAGTTTGCTAGACCTAGATAAAAGAGTTGGCCTGATGCTTATAAACAAGACAAAAAGTTTACAACTACTTCCTTTTTAGATTTTACACGCTATTATTTTCTTCCGCCGATCACACTTCCTCTTTCTTTCTTTCTAAACTGCATACCTATACACATTCATTACAGTCATTTGACTGCGGCCGTGCTGGGGCAGCGCCATGAGGGGTTTTTAGTCGAAAAAAAAAATCGACCCACCGCTTATATTTTTTAAGCCTTAATACTTATTCTATCGGTCTCTTTTCCCGAACCACTAAGTTACGAGCAAGTAAACACACCATCGGTTATCAAGCGGTGATAGGAGGCAAACAGACACAAAAACACTCAGATACATACATACATACACACACACACACTCACACATATATATATATGTGTGTGTGTGTATACACGCGACGTGCTTCTTTCAATTTCCGTCTACCAAATCCATCCACCCACAAAGCTTTGGTCGGCTCGAAGCTACAGTAGAAGACACTTGCCCAAGGTGGGACTGAACCCGGAACCATGTGGTTGGGAAGCAAGCTTGCGTGTGTATAAGCCGTACTATTTTATACTTGACTTTAAATAAAAGAAATAAAAAAAAATTGGGGTGACTCGAACAAGGGGCAAAGCTATGAAGGGAAAAAAAATTTGTACCAAGATTCTGTACAAAATTAGGGCTGCAATGTATACACGACTAAACACGATAAATATATACATACCTATGTTATTTTCCCTCTTGACTTACGAATAAAAACGTGTCTAAATGCATGTACGAAAATATATATAATACCTAAACAAGTGTTTATCAAGGCGGTGCTCCAGTATATCCGCAATCAAATGATTAAAACAGGTAAAAAGACTAAAAAGTGAATACACACACATACATTATATATATATATAACGGGCTATTCCATCACTAACGTTTGGCTTGCAATATACGTCATATATTAAATGTCATATATAAGTAAAACTATTGGTGTGTCTTGACAGCCAAGAACGTGGAAGTCTGTGTACACACACACACACAGACAGGGATAGGGGTTAACAGATAGACAAACTCAAGATTTACAGCAACAAAAAATAGAATTTAACAAAATACACCCAACCATATTTCTATATCCAGGGTGGACAAAAAGTTGGATGTTGAACTATATAATAAAAAAAAAGCGATACAAGTGTGTATGTGTGTTTGTTAAATAGTGGAGTAAAGGGCATGCACTGAGTTGGTCGGTGCCAAATTTATTTTGTCTTTTAAGTCTTTTTCTCTTTTTTTTTTTTGTACAAGAAAGTCCAGACATGACTATAGTGACACATGGCTGATGCGAAAGAGAAAGAGTGAGGGCGGAGAGAAGTATAGTGAAAAGTGTGTGGGGAAACGAAGAGAGGGAGAGAAAGAGAGAGGTTACTGTGCAAAAGGATAGAGAGAAAGTGAACGAGTGAGACAGTTACGAATGGAGATAGTGACAGACAGATAGAGACATAGTGAAAGAGTGAGTCAGAAGAGAAAGATGCATGTATGTGTGTGAATATGCATATACATATGTGTGTGTGTATGTGCGTAGTTGTAGTGAGGAGAATAGAGAGAGAGATAAACAGCGGAATAGTGTGAGTGAAAAAGAGAGGATAAGGGGAGTAAGAAGAGGAGAAAAACCAAGAAAACAAGGTCAGCTGATAGGAGGGAAAGCTAGGAGGAGGAGGAGAGGAGGGTTTGTAACTTGCTGGGGGGAGGGGAAGGAGGCGAGAATGGGATGGGAGACGCACGGTTGTTTTTTTTATTATTTTCATTCTTCTATTTGTTTTATATATTTGTTATTTTTTTTGGTCGGGTTAGAGGTAAGTTTCTGTAACCAAGAGGGAGGAGGAGAAAGAGTAAAATAATAGATGTAGCGATGATAGTAGTGGTGGTGGTGATGATGATGTTGGTGGTACGAGAGAGGGTTCGTGGGACTGTCGATTTGGGAGTAATCATTACAACGAAAAGTGGTGCCTGCTCTAGTGACTGTGGTGGCGGCGGCGGCGGTGGTGGTGGTGATGGTAGCGATAGTACAAACGTGGTGATGGATGGATGGATGGATAGTGGTTGGAGGGGAGA
>NC_069000.1:34619056-34620922 GCF_001194135.2 Octopus bimaculoides | reverse complement strand
AGTAAGTAGTAGTAGTAAGTTTTTATTTATTTTTTTTTCCCTCTAGATTGGGATAACCTTTTCTGTTCTTTTTTGGTTTATTTATTGTTTTTTTTTTACAGTGTGCGCACAGAAACCGAGAGGCTGCAAGAAGGAAAGGGAGGGGAAAAAACACCCCCCCCCGAAAAAAAGTGGGGGGAAGAACGAGGTGGGAAGTGCAGGAGAGAGAGAGAGAGAGAGGGGGAAGAAAGAAGAAAAAGACGACGGAGAGAAAGAAACAGAAGAATAGATAGAGATGTGTTGAAAAAACAAGTTGCCAGACACATATATGTACATATATATGTGTTTGTGTGTGCGCACGTATATATATATATATATATATATATAGATAAATAGATAGGGAGAGACAGACAGAGAGGGCAATACGACCTACATATGAAAAATTACCCAGGCACCTTTTAAGCAGAAGTGGAGTCGGGAGGTAAATAGCATCTTGGGAGTTTCCACCGTCTTAACGGTGAGCCTACACGTGTTTGAGCTTGTGTATAACACACACATATGCGAATGTATGCATACATATATATATATATGAGAGAAAGAGAGATCGTCAGAATAGCGTGTGTATGGATTGTCTTTCTATATAATGCACGAACTTTTATAGTAATTCACATAAACTTGCGTGTGTCTCCTACGTTAAAGAAAAGAAAATAACCGTCCGTTTCCACCGTACACACACATCAATATTTCATACGCTACTCAGTCATGAAAACTACCATACAGCAACAAAACTATTTCAATATGTATGAATATAATTATACACACACACACACACACACACAGACACATTGACTAGACGCTTTTTTTATAAACTGAACTGAGTACGTAGCATACATTGAAGAGAAACTTTATAGATATCATCGATGTTTATTTGTGTACTCGTAATAAAAATACCCAAGCTACGTGTATAACGTATTTAAAGTACAGTTGTGATCATACACTTCTTTTTTTGTGTGTGTGTATATATATATATATATATATATATATATATATATATATATATATATATATATACTGTCTTCTATACATACCGATACTAAACGAATAAAATATGCTATCTAGGCTTATAGACTTTATATAATAACACACAAACGCATAAACAGTAAATGCCTGTATACATACCGTATATAATCGTTAAATATATATATATATATTGTTGTCAAAACGCACATACACTTACATATTATCGTGCCCAAAACTACACACAAATATACATACAGTTCATATACATACATTGGTATAGACTCTTTCTCTGTGTATATAAATATATATATATGTGTGTGTGTGTGTGTGTAATATGCATACATATTGTTGAAATTATATTTATTTACTGCCGTTTTTTTTTCCACACGCTCCTTCATAGTAACATTAGGTTCGAACCTTACCGTCTGTCCCCAACGTTTTTGTGAACCCTTCGGTGGTTAATAAAGAAAACACACGCATATATACATACATACACACAAACACACACACACACACATATATATATATATATATGTGTGTGTGTGTACACATATGTAATTAATTTAATGATAGTTGCATTATATGTATATATATTATATATTAATTTAATGACAGCTACATACATTGGAGAATATGGGGCAGAAGTAAAATAGTAACCTCGAAGTAGTAGTAATAGTAGTTGTAGTAGTAAAAAGTAGCTAACAGCAGTAGTAATAGTGATAGTAGTATTAGCAATAGTAATAGTGGAGAACAAAAAGTTTGTTGTGAAAAACTTTTTATTAGTTTTTTTTCCTTTCAAGTGTTTATTGTTGCCTTGAAAAGTTACTGATAAAAGATGGCAAAGCAGTAGCGGAATAGTGGTGGAGG
>NC_069000.1:34615112-34618989 GCF_001194135.2 Octopus bimaculoides | reverse complement strand
GGGAGGGAGGGGGTATAGGTGGACAAGAACGAAAAATTTAAAAAATATGATAGGGAAGGGGGAGAAAATAATGAGAATAATAATAATAATAATTAAATGAAAATAATAATAATAATTTGGAAAGATATAAGCCAAGATGGTGGTGGTGGAGGTGTATACAGTCGATTAAATCTACTAATTGCTTACTACTACTACTATTACTATAAATACTGCTGCTACTATTATTACTACTTCGACTAGTAGTAGTAGTAGTATTGTAGTAGTAGTAGTAGTAGTTAGTATCAAATGCAGGAGGAAAAACAAAAAAATAAAGTCAACTTCCCATCTGATGGCAAAAGTTTGAAGTTTTTACTTATATCCCATCCCCTTCCTCGGTCATCTCTAATCGAGCAGGATTAGTCGTTCCAGCCATGACCATCATGATTTGTTTTGTTTGTATTTGAGTATCAGTGTATGTAGTATATACAACGGTAAATGTAGTAAGTGTTCATTTGAGAGAAAGAGAGAGTAAGTGAGAAAGAGTTTGACTGCTATCTCTAGCAGATCTAGCGATCCTGTGACGCTTCTCTTTATTGGCTCTGAAAACAAATAATAATAATAATAATAACGGTTTCAAATTTTGACACATAGCCAGCAATTTTTGAGGAGAGAGGGAAGTCGATTACATCGACTTCAGCACATGACTGGTACCTATTTTATCGATCTCGATGCTGTCAGGCATTTTGTCCGGCACGCTAACGATTTGAATCGTTTCTAACATAGGCAGAAGGTTTGAAATTTATGAATTCAAAGGATAATCGATTACATCGATCCCAGAGTTTTGGTTGGTACTTAATTTTACTTGCCCCTCCAAGCCCGATGGATGAAAAAACAAGAACGATCTCAGCGGTATTTGAACTCAAAACATAATGTAAAAAAGCCGGAAAATAATAATAACTGTTTCAAATAATTTGGGCATAGGGCCCAATAATTTTAGTATTAAATGGGATTAGTCGAAACCATGGACCCTCGGAATTGACTTGTATACTTTATTTTATCGACCACCAAAATGATGAAAGGCTAAGTGGACCCCGACTGGATTTGGAGCCGGGATAGAAAAACAAAAACTTGTATTTCTTCCGACGCTCTAACGGATTCTGTGAATCCACCAACCTAAGTTTCTCGACTTAGAAGAACCAGACCATCAATCCTGAGGGGAAGTGGGGGTTAGTATAGACCAGTGGTTCCCAACCGGGTTCAATATGACCCTTGGGGTTCCCTTATAAGATTTTGTTGCTAAAATTTATTTACAATAAATTGCTTATACTTGTACAAAATATTTTAACAACTCATAATTATAGAATTTTTTAAACATTGAATGGCTATAAGGGTCCGTCAGAGTAAAATGAGAATCAAAGGGTCCATAGAATGGTTAAGAACCATTTTTTCCTACTTGACTGGTACTTTAATTCCTCGACCCCCACCCCGAGAGATGAGACAAACTTAACCTCGAATATTACTACATGTATTTTATAGGAGTATAAATAATATTTTAACCAAATCGATTTAGCCCTAGTATTATAACTGGTATCCACGGCACACAACCGCACAAGTTTGTGGTGAAAGGGGTTCCTTCTACTTTGTTTCGGTTATCGCGGTCAAGGTTGGAGCCCCACTTACGGGTGGTGAGGCGGTGGTGGTGGTGGATGTGGTGGTATGTAAAGGTCCTGTTTAAATCGGACAAGTGATATTAATAGAAATATCAATCGATTTTTTATTGGCCACAAAGGTGACAAATGAAGAGATGACATGGGACTTATTAGCAAAAATGAAAGAGTGGGGTGGAGTTCACAAAGAATCGAATATGAGAAACAAACACGCATTTTAATTAGAAACAGCAATAATTAAATAGTATAAAGACACAAGAAGTCAAAACTTAAGTACGTTCGTCGACAGAAGATCAAATCGACCCTCATACTTCACTGGTATTCGTTTCATCGAACCCCCAAATCCTCATGCCCCCTCCGCCAAAAGAAATTATGTTAAAAAGGTAATAATAACGTTTATAGTACAATAGTACTATTAATGATAGAAATAAATAATAATAATAATAATAGTTTGTCACTTACGTCATGTTTGGAATGTGAACATTCGGTGAAAATGTAATATATAAAAAACTCCGATCCGTTTTGGGACAAGTTAAGGACGGAACTAAAGAGAATAAGAGAAAAAAGTAAGACAGAGGGAATTGCGATAGAGAAGAGTAAGAGTGAGAGTGAGAAATATAGAGAGAGTAGGAAGGAACGTATGAGATATACAGGATAGAAAGAGAGAGAGAGCGTAATGGAAGGAAGGGGTGATAGAAAGAAAGAGAGAGTGCGATATAGAGAGAGAGAAATGTAAGGACGGTGTGATAGAAAGAAAGACAGAGAGGGGGGAAAGCGAGAGACAGACGTGAATGTCAGCTGACAGTCGGGACAGGCGAGAGTTTTGTTTGCTTAGTGTTGCTGCTGCTGCTGTTGTTGATGTTGTTGTTGTTGTTTGTCGTTGTCGAGATTGTTGTTGTTGTTGCTGTAGGAAACAGCGGTTAGCGTGTGGTTACGTCATAGCCACGACATGTACTGACAGTGAACAAAGTCACACATACACATCACACACGCGCTCGCACACGCACACACATAGACACACACACACACACACACACACATCATTGTAACCTACGCTAGCTATATCACATACATAACACAGGCGAACTCACACATACCTACATACATATATATATTGACACGCGCACACACGATTGTACCCACGCTATAATTCTCACACACACATATACACAGCCTAACTTGCACACACACGCCATATACTTTTAACACAGACACACACACGTCTTTATATATATATACACACATAGTATCCACGCTATTTCTCTCTTTTTCTCTTCCTCTCTTTCATATACGTTCTTTTACAACTATAACTCACTTTCTCTCCCCCCCCCGTCTCTCTCTCTCTCTCTTTTCCTCACACATAAATACATACATTAATATACACACGTTTTTCACCGATAACTTACACATACATACACTGTCTCAATCTTACGCATAGAAAAAGAAAGAAGAAAATATCTCACGCACCACACTATCTCTTTCTTTTTGCTTTACACCCCACACACACATACACACACACACACACTTTTCCTCTCATACAAACAATTTATTTTACATGTTTGTACCCACAAAATTACTTATAATATACTACAACAGACTTATTTTACATATAAAACGTACTGAACCTGTCACATACACACAGACAGACGCTTGTAGCAATTCACGCATCGCACATATAGACACATCGACACATACACATACATACACACACACACACGCGCGCGCGCGTAAGAACACTGACACACATATACAGACGCACTCACACACACAAACGCATACTAACTGGTACAAAAAGTACAGACAGTCTACGTCATAGCAACGGATGACATTACAAACATATACATATTTGCACCAACGCATCAACAAATGTACACACGAAACAGTAAATGTATATATACTATATATACAAGTGAAAGAGTAATATATATGTGTGTATCTATGTATATGTGCGTGTGTGCGCGTGTGTATACACACATACATACATACATACGTACGTATATATTCTTGTAGTCGTTTCAGT
Organism: Octopus bimaculoides; assembly: GCF_001194135.2. Taxonomy (NCBI): domain Eukaryota; kingdom Metazoa; phylum Mollusca; class Cephalopoda; order Octopoda; family Octopodidae; genus Octopus; species Octopus bimaculoides. Next base: position 34,615,323 of record NC_069000.1, on the reverse strand, counting down.
CATTTCACTGCGGCCATGCTGGAGCACCGCCTTTAGTCGAGTAAATCTACCCCAAGACTTCTTCTTTGTAAGCCTAGTACTTATTCTATCGGTTTCTTTTGCCGAAACGCGAAGTTACGGGGACGCAAACACACCAGCATCGGTTGTTAAGCAATGTTGAGACACAAACGCACACACGTACATATACATACACACACACAAACATATATAT
>NC_069000.1:34608113-34613663 GCF_001194135.2 Octopus bimaculoides | reverse complement strand
GTGTGTGTGTGTGTGTGTGTGTGTGTGTGTGTGTGTGTGTGTGTGTGTGTGTGTGTGTGTGCGCGCACACGTGTGTAAGCAAGTATGATGCATATATATATGTGTGTGTGTGTACATACAGAAAGAGAAAGAGAGAGAGTGAGAGAGACGTAACTACACGCATATATAGCAAATGTTGATACTGGCATGGACATATGTACATACATTAACTTACACATAATACATGCACACACACACACACACACTATATGTAACAACATTGACACGCTTGCACACATACAATGACAGATGTTTCATTGCTGTCATTAAAGTGACACATAGCGACACATATTCACAGTCACACTCGCACGTACGGCTGCACACACACACACATAATACATACATACAATTAATAATACTGAAACAAAGTTTTATGGAATATTGCATACACACACAGGCGGCGAGCTGGCAGAACCGTTAGCACGCCGGACGAAATGCTTAGCGACATTTCGTCCATCTTTCTGTTCTCAGTTCAAATTCTGCCGAGGTCAACTTTCCCTTTCGGAGTCGATGTAATCGATTTAACTCCTCCCCCGAAATTGCTGACCTTGTGCCAAAATTTGAAACCAATATTTATACACACATTAGTATACAACCACACAAGTATATACATATTCTTTTGTTTCAGTTATTTGACTGCAGCCATGCTGGGGCATCGCCTTAAAGGGTATTTTTAGTCGAAGAAATCGACGCCGGGACTTATTCTTTGTAAGCCTAGCACTTATTCTATCGTTCTCTTTTGCCGAACCGCTAAGTTACGGGTAAATGAACACACCAACATCAATTGTCAAGCGATAGTGGAGGAGAAACACAGACACAAAGGCATACACACAAGTGTGTGGGGGGGGGGGGACATTTTCAGATTAACACCCGCACGATTTTCACTAGGGTGTTAGGGTTAGGGTTTAGGATTACGGTTAGGGTTAGGGCTACGGTTAGGGTTAGGGACGGAATTCCCTAACTCTAACCCTAAAACTAGCCCTAAAACCCTAACCCTGACCCTAAAACCCTAACCCTAACACCCTAGTGAAAATCGTGCGGGTGTTAATCTGTAAATTTACCAAAGGGATTATGTGTGTGTGTAGGTTGAAAAGGAACACACGAGTTGATATGTCTAAGGAAAATAAGGCAAGGTAGAAAATGCTAAAATAATTTTATCACGACGAATATTTTAGTACTGGTTTCAGTCATTGTAACTTTTTCAACTTAGAGTAAAGCATGAAAAACAATTCAATTGTGAAAAAATTAAATGAAACATTTTTTAAAACAATATATTTCCATAGTTTTCAAATGCAAGGGACATTTTCCTTTTTTCTGCCTGTCTCTGTCTCTCTTTATTACCGTACAAAAAAAATTGGCGAAGGTGCCATGCAGTGGGACTGAACCTGGAACTATGTGGTTGGGAAGCAAGCTCATATATACACAATGATACGTACACTATTATGCATGTATACTACTCAGTACACGTAACTATAACCGAAGAATTCATTTCATTATCGTATGATTCCGAATTCGATTCCAAGGCATGACACTTCGGAAAACTGTCTTCTGTTATCTCAGGTAGACTCAGAGAACTTAAATGGAATTTACTAGAAGCAACGTGTAAAAGTTACGCAGTGTGCATATACACACACATAATTATATGTATATATATATATATATATATATATATATAAACAGCACGGAATTTTATCAGTGAACACTTAGCGGTTTCAAAGCGACGAAAATATTTTGACAAATTAAATTTAAGTGTTGAAGTGAATTTAAGGGTTTTTATGTATTTTTAAATGGTTTATAAACACCTTCCACGCTGCAATTGTTTATGTTTCAACACACGATCTCAGATCAGGTCACTTGCTATGCAAGTACATCTCCGTAATATGTATGTATGTATGTATGTATGTATGTATGTATGTGTATAACAGGAGCACTCAGAGAGCGCAAACCTTCGCCAAAGCAACATCAACGATTTGTTGGAGATTATTTTTTTAAATGAGAATATCTGAAATAAACTCGACTGCTCTCACAAACGAGAATACGAAAATTGAACCCGACCGCTCTCAAATACGAAATTTAAAAAAAACGGAAGAATAATCCAGATTCCTTATCCGGTACCTGATTGATCAGAATGGTAGACATTAAAGTTTCATCCGAATCCATCCAGCAGTTCTTGAGATATCTTGTCTACGGACAAACAAACAAACACGACTGAAAACAATACCTCCACCTTCGCTAAGGCGGAAGTAATAATATTTTATAATCTTAAAGCTTATAAGCGATCACCGTGCAATGACTAAAGAACGAAGATAGATAGATAGATATATAGAACCACTGAGAACGAAAGGCCCCTAGTTCTCGTTAGATCTTGCTTCTAAGAGAAGGTAAACTCTTATAAAAACAACACCTGAAGTGCAGTTGTTTCCTGGTCGTCTCAGCCTCTGTTGTGTCACTGGTTTATAGACGATTGCGTTGAGACGTGGGTTCAGTGCTGTACAACTCTTTATCCACTCAAAACGAACTCATGCACAGGAATCTCTTGGATTCTCGAAACATTTTCATGAACTTACTGAGTTTAGGAAGTGCTCTTACTCGGTCACGAGTTGACTCCCACCATGTGCGTGTGTGTTGTGTGTGTGTGTACAGAGAGGAAGACAGACAAACAGAGATAGACAGAGAGACAGACAGACAGATAGATAGAGAGAGACAGAGAGAGAGAGATACGGAGAAAGACAGAAAAGTAAGAGTGCAGGTTGTTATGAACGAAGTTTCTTGGATCGATTTTAAAACTTGTTAACCTCGCTGTCATATAATGCAATAATGCGGTGATTGATTTTTTGGGGAAATCTATCACATAACAAACGACACTATTGGTCACAAATTGTGGCATATATCAATATATGTGTGTGTGTTTCTTTTATCTTTTACTTGTTTCAATCATTAGACTGCGGCCATGCTGTCGCACCACCTTGACGAATTGACTCCAGTACTTTTAAGTATTTTTTAAGCCTGATACGGTGATGGAGACAGGGACAATCACAGACACAACGACAAATAGACATAGACATATATACATATGTATGCAATGGGCTTCTTTCAGTTTCCGTCAACTAAATCTATTCACAAGGCTTTGTTCAGTCTGACGTTATATAGTAGAAGACACTTGCTTAAGATGCCGTGCAATGGGACTAAACCTGCAATGGTAGAAAGTAAGATTATTACATTTGTGTGTATATATATGTATATATATATATCCACACTATGCCTGCATGAAGCCACTACAAATACGTTGTGGAATAGAAAATTTATCTACTGTCATGTAAAAATTCAGAATTATCGGAGTAATGGGCATTCAAAACAGTATGTATGTATGTATGTATGTATGTATAGAAATGTATGAATGGAGTCTTTAAGGTTTAAGATTCAAATTAAGGAAGTGCAATAATAATGTTTAGCAGTTCAAAAATGTGAGTAGTGAAATGCAGAATTAGGTCGGCTGATCGTGAGAATCAAATATTGATCGCTTCGCTAAAAACTGCAGGTGGTATGGGTTATTACTCTTCGGTTGTTTAAATAAAATATTAGTAATATGTAATAGATAGAAGGATCCATTGGAGGGGCCCTATTATCGATTGTTTTTCAACTATCTAAGTATGTCACGAGGTTTCCAGACATGAGTTTTACTCATGAGTCTTAGTACTTAGTTTTAAGTTGGGTACTTATTCGAACGGCCCCTTTCGGCGGAGCTACTTAATTCCGGGAATGTAAACGAATCAATACCGGTTGTAAAGTAGAGAGAATGAAACGCAAACACAAAGACGCGCGCACGCACACACACGAAGCCCTTCCACACACTTTGGTCAAAAGTAGATCAACCAGGAAATTGAATAAACATAGTCGTACCTATGTCCGTGTATTTGCACGTGCGCACCCAGACTCACGCACACACACACACACACACATGTGCACACACTAGGTAAAGAAACACTTGTACACCAAAGAGTACATCATATTTACTATTAGCAATGCATTTTTTTTTCATCCGTGTTAAACAAATGTTTGTATAAATTATGAATTTTATGGAGCTATGACCTGAGTTAATATAGCGAAAGAATAAACAGAAAGAGAAAACTTCCGATACACAACATAAAAAATAAATTTGCGTGAACCTATCTCATAGCAAGTCTAGTAAGTCTTCAAATAAGGAATGCCGTTCAGACAATAGTATTTCTCATAAGCTAGTGTAAAAACAGACTCCTTCTATGAAATGCAGTATAGGCTTATCAGTAATGTAGGTGTTGAGTATAAAACATCCTGGAACGAAACAATGCAGTGAAAAACAAAAACAGGATCTTTTCAATCTCACTCACAGATATTTTAATTAATTTTTTTTATCTAAACACTTTGAAACTTCGGATATTGGCTGAATGTGTCACGTAGAACACGGTTCACTCTTAACGTTTTTGACAAGATTTTGTATTTTATAAGTTATTTCGTGTTAAAAGTTGTATTCGGGTAATTTTAACCAATCAATGACGTGTATTCAGCTGAAGAAAGTTATTGCTGTTTGCGAAAGTAATCAAAGAGAAACAACTTCCGGATCACCGGGTCAAGAAAGAGAGGGGGAGAGGGGGGGAGAAAAGTATAAACGATAAGAAAGGTGGGTGAGAAAAACAGAAAGTTCTTTTATAGGGAATAAGTGAGAAAAACAAAAAGTTCTTTTATGGGGTATGCATACGTGTGTGTGGGTGCGTGTGTATTTTTTTCTATCTTATCCAATGTGTCCTTTCGTTTATATAAGGCTAGCGTGTGACATTGAGAGAGATTTGGCTATTATTTCCAACAGGTCAAGCAACTATACAGATTATCACACTTCTTCACACACACACACACACATACATGCTTACATGCACAAATACTTATCAGTTAACTCGTTCAGTGATTGCGCCTGATTCTTTTAACGTGACAAATCGTAGAGAGAGAGAGACCGGAGAGAAAGGGGTGTGTTGACGATCTGAACGACAGCTTATATAAACTTACCAGCCCCCTACCACTGCATATTAATATATTAAATATCAAACCCTCTCCTTTTCCTTGCTTCCATTCGGGGTTTTATCAGCTTTACGTATGAATGTGTGTGTGTGTGTATGTGTGTGTGTGTATGTGTGTGTGTGCGCATGTGTGCTTGTGTTTGTTCCCCACCATCGCTTGACAACCGGTGTTGGTGCGTTTACGGCCACATAACTTAGCGGTTCCACGAATTAGATCGGTAGAATAAGTACCAGGCTTAAAGGAAAAGAAAAAAAAGTACTGGGGTCGACTAGACTTCTTCAAGGCTGTGCCCCATTATGGCCACTGTCTAATGACTGTAACTACACACGTGCTGTTGGCGATTTCTTTTCCTTCTTTGGACTTTTCCCTTTCTCCTTTCCGACGAAGAGCGATGCTCGAAACATTAAACTCTCCTTTCATCGAGCGTCAAGCTAATATTCTTTTTGTGCACGTCCTCACGTT
>NC_069000.1:34606702-34607690 GCF_001194135.2 Octopus bimaculoides | reverse complement strand
GAATGGTGGCAGCTGATGAAGGAAATGTTCTCTATGTGGCCTGTGTGTTTTCTGTACTCTGTTTATCATTTTGTCCACGTTTTTTTTGCAACGTCCTGTACCCAGATACGCATCTATATATACATGTAGATGTAGGTATGTACATACATGTACGTATATATGCGTATACTCATTTATTATTTGTATTATATATATATATATATATATATACGACGGGCTTCTTTCAGTTTCCGTCTACCAAATCCACTCACAAGGCTTTGGTCGGCCCGAGGTTATAGCAGAAAACACTTGCCCAAGGTGGTGTGTGTGTGTGTAAAAATATGTGAGACTTATTCGGTAGCCATGATAAAACTCCGAGTTTCGGATGCCGGGTAGGGAATCCACGCCAACATCTCTTCAGTTATCCGGCCATTGAAAATTTCCTGTTAAATTATGTATATAGATAGATAGATAGATAGATAGATACACACACACAGTTAAATAACAAATGCTGAAAAAACTTAGGCAGACACAAATACAATCACAGATGCACTAAACATACATACACACACACGCACGCACTCTCTCTCTTTCCACATACAAACATACACACTTTGACACATATAGGCAATCTCACCCGGGTGCAGTCTACCTCACACACACAGACTATGAAGTAGGCACACCAACATTGCCAAACTGTCACACACGCACGCACACACCGCACGCTCTAGTGATAACTATATTGTTAGTGATAATTGTATTGTTGATAGTAAATAGATTGCACAAGTTTGTAGTAGTTTTCAACAGTGAGAACAGCGGCAGTCGCAGCAGTAGTAGTGGTGGTGGTGGTGGTGGTGGTGGTAGTGGCGGCGGTGGCGGCAATAGTTGACGTAATTGTAGCAGCTTTTGTTTAGGTCAGTCTTGATCGAGCAAGATTCGTGATCAAAGGCATTCCAGCCATTCGTGACCATCCCGTATTTTTTTTCTGCTTTTGTGTTTATGTGTGTGT
>NC_069000.1:34603196-34606563 GCF_001194135.2 Octopus bimaculoides | reverse complement strand
TGTGTGTGTGTGTGTGTGGACGTGTGTGTGGACGTGTGTGTGGACGTGTGTGTATGTGTGTGTGTGTGTGTACGTGTGTGTGTGTGTGTGTGTGTGTGTATGTCAACGTGCTGGGGAAACACGAGGCTACATTATGTGTCTCTCTGAAGATGGGCAGGATGCGATACGGGCGAGCGAATAGACAAGTAGTTTAACTGCTATTTCTAGCAGACCGGGTAACCGTGTAGACCAGTCATGGACAAACTGCAGCTCGCGGGACTTTTCTGAATGGCATAGCTATCTTTTTATTTCTAATCTTTTACTATTTTCATTCAGGAGACTGCGGTCATGCTGGGGCACCACCTTGAATAATTTTAGTAGACCCCAGTCCTCAACGAAAAATTGCCTCGAATAGTTTTTAGTGGTGCGACCCGCCTGATGAAGAACCTTGTCTCGTGCAGTCCGCGGTAAATCTTTGGTATTAGTAGACATCATTCAATCACACATCCTTCCGTCATAAGATAAAGAGGTTAGGCTAAAGAAGAGGGTGAATGATGCCGTCTTCTCACACCGACACACTGTAGGCCGATACCGAAAGATCGTCCGGCCCATTACTCGAAAAAGGTGGCCGATGCCTGACATAAAACGTTTCGTCGTTGGTTCGTGTCTTCGTCTTAAGTTGAATATCACGACGGAGGAGAAGGAGAAAGAAGTGGGGATGGAAACATAGACAGAGACAAGCAATCAAACAGGCAGACCACCTGACAGACAGACAGACAGAGGCAAAGAAAGAGAAAGAGAGAGAGAGAGAGAACCGACTACACTGGATCATTATTATGCAGTGACTGTCGATGTTGTTTTATACTGTTTAATCCAATGTTTGAAGCAGTCCGATGATGATCAAAGGAGTTCAAGCCGTGGCACACCTCGCCTTTCTTTCTTTGTGTATGTGTGTGTGTTTTGTTTGGGAAGATGACAAAGTGTGATGTGTGGGAGATTTAGCTGTTATTACTAGCAGATCAAGCGACTGCGTCAGAAGCTTTCCCACTCCCAACGTCCTTGACTCGCGGTGACAGCTGTTGTCGTTGGTGCTGCTACTGCTGCTACTGCTACTACTACTACTACTAATTGTAGTGGTGGCGGTAGTGGTGACAGTAGTAGTAGTAGTAGTAGTAGTAGTAGTAGTAGTAGTAGTATGGTAATGACCACGACGACGACAATGGTAATGACGATGATGATGATATTGATGGTGATGATGATGATGATGACGATGCAGTAGTAGTAGTGACGGTGGTGGTGAAGGAGGCGGGGGATGTGGTGTCGATGATGAAAAGGATCGTTGTTTAGCCCCAGTTGACCAAAGCGCTCCAGCCGCAATCATCCTATCTTATTTTCTTCAATGTGTTCTATCCTCTTTTCATTTCGTTTCTTTTTTTCTTTTTTTTCTAAAAATGCGACTGCTATTTCTAGCAGGTTAAGCAACAAAGTAGTAGCGCAGTCATGGGCAAACTGCGGCCCGCAGGACTTTCTGAATGACACACCAAACGAAAAATTACCTTGAATATTTTTTTTTTAGCAGTTGTGACCTGCCTAGAAATGAGTCATGTCTCATGCAGCCCACCTCTCGAAAAATGTTGCCCATTCTTGATGTGGAGTGAGGACGACCGTAATTAAAAGAAGAAAAAAACAACACAAAACTCAATTAACAAGCTAATTAATTAGTACACAAGCAATTCATTTTCTTATTACAAAGATGAAGAGGGGGAAAGAGATGGAAAATTTGACCGTGATGTGATGCTTATGCCTTTCACAACGGCATTAGCAACGTTGAGTGAAGTTGAATCGAGAATTTCTGAATTGTATCTGGAATCGAAACCGAACCGCGGATTCCATAGGCTAGGAGTTTACCGACCCATTTCGTTTAATACTCATTCCAACGGCTCTTGTCTCTAAGTATCACGAAATCACTGATATCTCGAGTCAACGGATCTTTTTAAAATTCTTCCAACCACTTGAAGTGTATCAAATTTTCGTCAGACTTTTCTTTCTTTTTTTTTTCTTCTTTCTTTTTTGCTTTTTAAATTTTCCACACTGGTGTAGTTTTGCATACTGATGACGAAAATCATGATTATGTTGTTTTTTTTTAGTTTTTTTTTAGAAATTAATAATAATAATAAAAAGTTATAAACATTTAAAATTATTTAATTTTAGCCGATCGGAAGCCTCCGTTACCAACCTAGCGGAAATCGCACCTGTGTGTCTCCATGGGAATAGCATAAACACAACGAAGACAACCACATCCATAAACCTCGACACCCCCAATCCCCCCAGTATTTTTTCCTTAAAGGCCTGGTGCTTATTCTGTCGGATCCTTTTACTGAACTGCTAAGTTACGGAGACGTAAAAACATCAACACCGGTTGTCAAGAGATGGTAGAGGATAAACACACATGCCCGCACGCGTATGCACATATATATATACTAAAAATAATAGCTAAATCTCACTCACATTCAAGGCCATATTAAAGCCGACAGACGTCCTTAACACGGCGCCTTCATCACAACCGATTCAATTGTCTAAAGCAGAGTTTCTCACAGTGGGTGCGAAGAATCCTAGGATTCCGTGAACAAATCCTGGAGTTTCGCAAGATATTATGTCTTTCAATAGCTATGTAGTTAAGAAGTTCACTTTACAACCAGATGGTTTCGGGTTCAGTCTCACTGCGAGGTCTCTTGGGTGAATATCTACTACTATAGACCCGGGCCAACCAAAAGCCTTGTGAGTGAATTTGATAGACGGAAAGTGTGTAAATCCCGTCGTGCATAAATATATGTAGGTGCGCGCGCGCGCATTTTTGTGTTTCTGTTTGATACACTCCTCACTATTTAACAACCAGTGTTGGTTTGTTTATGTTCCCTGTAACTTAGCGGTTCGGCAAAAGAAATGATAGAATAAGTACCAGACTTAGTCCCCACCAAAGATATATATATATATATATATATATATATATGTATATATATAAGTTCAAAAAAGAAATACGACAAAAAAACAACAACGCGAGGACGTGATACAGATTGTGTTACTGGACGCTCGGGAAAGGAAAGAAAGAGAATTTGACGTTTCGAGCGGAGCTCTTCATCGGAAACATAGGAAAGTCCAAAGAAGGGAAGACGGAGGAAGAAAAAATCGCCAAGGGCCAATCTGTCTGACTAAAACCCTTCAAGTCAGTGCCCCAGCATGGCCGCACTCCATTGACCGAAGCAAGTAAACGATGAAAGATTTAGGATAATTATGTCAGCAGAAAAATAATTCAAATTTGCAACGCATTTTGTTAGGGCCCTGGTTCAGCTATAGCATTTGCACCATGGTAAACGTGAACCCAGAAAAA
>NC_069000.1:34601889-34603096 GCF_001194135.2 Octopus bimaculoides | reverse complement strand
CTAAGCCCGTACTTCTTTTGCTTAATCGTTAATCTAAGCCAGAGTATCCTTGAAAAAGCAGAAACTACGTTCAATAATGTAATTCTTTGACGCACCGTGTTTGACAACAAAGGCAGGATGGCCACAGATTGACTGTCTTTCATAAACAATGATATTGATTTCTGTCAGTTACACATGTTATGTTTTACATAAAAGCAGAGGAAGTGGGGGTGGGATTACAGAATCGGTAGAGCAGCGGACAAGGTACTTTGTGCAAATTAGTGTTAAGCAATTTTTTTTAATGGTTTTAGTCATTTGACTGCGGCCATGCTGGGGCACTGCATTGAAGAATTTTAGTCGAATGACAATCGATCCAGTATTTTTCTTTAAAAGCCTGGTGTTTATTCTATCGGATCCTTTTGCTGAACTGCTAAGTTACAGAGACGTAAAAATATTAACACCTGTTGTCAAGCGGTGATAGGTGATAAACAGATACAGACACACAGACTCATACACACACACACACACACACATACATATAAACATATACGACGAGCTTCTTTCAATTTCCGTCAACTAGATCTATTCACAAGGCTTTGGTCAACCCCAGGCTACAGTAGAAGACACTTGTCCAAGTGCCATGTAGTGGGACTGAATCCGGAATCATATAGCCGGGAAGCAAACTTCTTACCACACAGCCACGCCTGCGCCACTAAATAAAAAAAAAGGAAAGTTTACAACGCATTGTGTACCCTTAGGGGCCAGCTATCAGAGGAGAGATAATCCCGTCTATACTAAGTTCAAAATTTAAATGAGAGTCAATAAGTTGTGCAGAATAAACACATTTAATATTTCTTTTTCCTTTTCGGTCTGTCTTTACATTCTGAGTTCAAATTCCGCTGAGGTTGACTTTGCCTTTCATCCTTTTGGGGTCGATAAATTAAGTAACAGTGAAACACTGGGGTCGATCTAATCGACTGGCCCCCTCCCCACAAAATTTCGGGCCTTGTGCCTAGAGTAGAAAAGAAAAGAATATTTCTTTTTCCTAGGATGGCGAGTTGTCAGAATCGTTAACACATCGGTAAAATGCTTAGCAGCATTTCGTCAGTGTAAAATGCTTAGCGGCATTTCATCAGTTCAAATTCTACCGAAGTCGACTCTGCCTTTCATACTTTTGAGATCGATAAAATAAGTACTACTTGGACACTGGGATCGATGTAACCCACTT
>NC_069000.1:34598782-34601168 GCF_001194135.2 Octopus bimaculoides | reverse complement strand
TCTTTTTTTTTTTGCACTTATGTTTTAAGTCATGTGAAGGCGCATGGCTTAGTGGTTAGAGTATTCGGCTCACGATCGTAAGGTCCAGGGTTCGATTCACGGTGACGTCTTACGTCCTTGAGCAAGGCACTTTATCTCTCGTTGCTGCAGTCCACTCAGCTGACAAAAATGAGTTGTACCTGTATTTCAAAGGGCCAACCTTGTCACACTCTGTGTCACGCAGAACCGATTAAATTGAAACTTCTCCCAGTTCCTTAGAACCATGTTTATAATATATTTGATCGACTCTGATTAAAAAAAAAAAAAAGCGACGAAAGACAAAACTGGCTGTGGTGGGATCTGAACTCAGAACAAAACGCAAGACACATTAACGCGACATTTACCATTTCTGGTTCCTCCGCTTCTCTATTAGTAATCACTTTTTGAAGTGTGTACCTAATATGTAAACATTGTAACATTTTTTTTTCTACAAATAATCTCAAATTTAGCTTCGCTGTACAAATACTTTTGCAACAGAAATAACATACGTGAATAGCAAAAATAAATCTGTCTAACTTTTACTTTTCATGTCAGTGTCTTAATCCTGTAAATAGCCTATTAAATAACTAATGTGTTTTTGTAACTGATAGTAAATTATATAAACATATTTATAGTTGATAATGCACTATCCAAAAATTTATTAGGCTGTCCGTAAATACATTTAAAAACCAATTTAATCAGCATCCACATTCTTTCAGAAATCCGGGAAAAAATTAGGATACAAATTTATCAAAACATATGGTCTTTGATAAATAACACTGTTAAGGATAGTTAGGGGTATACTACATGCCAAATCTTACCAAATAAAGTGACGATGGTTGTGACCTTTGCATCAGAGAAAATGAATAAATATACTGCTTTGTAAAGGTTATACATTGAACGACAAACATTCAGAATTGATATATCTTTTGCCGTCATAAATCAAAATATTTGTTAAAATATTTTGAATTATCTAATGGCTAAAGACCAAATAGATGCGTAACACAATCATTCACATTTAAAAAAAAAAAATCAAAACATTTCTCCAATTAACGTGAATATAAAATTCGTTAGTTTGTCATCATATATCAAAAAAGGCAAGCAAACAAACGACTGACAATAAACGTTCCGACTACATCAAAAAGTTTTGTATTGTAAGCGGTTATAGTCAACAATTGTGTTCGTTATACTCCTCACATAAATATAAAATTGACTTATTTATTACATTGTTTGGAAATCGGTTAAACGGGAAAGTAATAGCCGTAATCTTTGTAATGTCAGCTTTAAAATAAAATTTATAGCATACTCCCTTGTATCCCCTTATTAATGTCACCGAATTTATTTTTTTCACACAATTCTGTAACTCTTTCTTGGATGAACGTTCGTTCCTTTTTTCTCTTCTTTGTTTTTTCTTCTTTTTCTGATCAATTTATATATCAACTGTCCGTCACACCAGCTAGTGTAATAAACTGCCTGGCTAAATGTTTCTATATTCTATTTCTCAGCAGCTAAAGAAGCATACGGTCGTCGAAACAACTACGATTAAATCCTAAACACAGCAAATTGAGCTTTAGGCCACACAATAGAAACAATGTAAAAGATGTACAACAGTTGTTGTTGTTGTTATTGCTGTTGTTTGTTGATATTTTAAATCTAGGTCAAGCCTGATCGAGAAAAACAAATAAAGACAGAATGCTGGCTTAGTGGTTAGGGGATTCGGCTCATAATCGTCAGGTCTTCAGCTCGATTTCCGGCGACGCGTTGTGTCCTTGAGCAAGATACTTCATTTCATGCTGCTCCAGTCCACTCAGCTGGCAAAAATGAGTTGTATCTGTATTTCAAAGGACCAGCCTTGTCATATTCTATGTCACGCTGAATCTCCCTGAGAACTACGTTAGAGGTAATTTATGCATGTCTGTGGAATGCTCAGCCACTTCAACGTTTATTTCGCGAGCAGGTTGTTTAATTAATAGTATCGAGTAGAATAACTCGTCGTCGTAACCGACGGAGTGCCAGTTAATGGGGGGACAAACAACTATATCTACTCCACCTTGTATGTTTCTCTCCCCCCCCCCTATTTCTCGGTATTGTCTCATTTTCTTTCTCTTTATCTGTCACTCTCGCAAGAACATTTACTCTAATTCACTTCTCTCTCACTTTCTCCCTCTTTCTTTCATGTGTGTGTGTGTGTGTGTGTGTGTGTGCGTGCGTGTGTGCACCTGTGTGTGTCTTTGTACTCCCAACCACTTGACAACTTGGTGTTGGTTTGTTTAGGTCCCCCTAACTTAGTGGTTCGACAAAAACGAAAACCCGCAGAATAAGTACCAAACTTAAAAAAGAAAATGCAAACGAAAGTCCTGGGTCGTAT
>NC_069000.1:34596722-34598360 GCF_001194135.2 Octopus bimaculoides | reverse complement strand
GAGAGAGAGAGAGAGAGAGAGAGAGAGAGAGAGAGAGAGAGAGAGAGAGAGAGAGAGAGACAGACAGACAGACAGACAGACAGACTATGTGAGTGAGTATGTGTAAGAGTGTGTGAGTGTGTGTATGAGAGAATGTTTGTGTGCGTGTGCGTGTATGTGGGGAAAGAGAGTGTGCCCATGTGTGTGTACCTTTGTTCCTTTTGTATGTCATCATAGCTTTCTATCTATCTATCTATCCGTCTGTCTGATGCATGTATATATGTATGTATGTATGTATGTATGTCTCTAGATGCCTGTCTGTATGCGTGTGTGCAAGTGCGAATGGGAGAGAGTGTGAGCGCGTGTGTATGCGGATGTGCATCTCTATCTTTTTTTCTACGTCTTCATAACTTTGTATCTATCTATCTATCTGCGTATCAGGACAATTACCCCCTAGGACAATTGCCCCCCCCCCATAGGACAATTCCCCCCGACGACAACTACCCCCTAGGACAATTACCCACCTTGGTTAATTACCCCCCACCTCCAATATATTAAGAAGTTTTAAATCATCTGTTGTCCTCGAGGGTAATTGTCTTTGGTGGAGTTGTTGTCTAGGGGGGGGGGGGATTAAATGTCCTAAGCTCGTCTGTCTGTCTGTCTATCAATCTATTTATCTATCTATCTATCTGCCTGCCTGTCGGTCAACCTACCTATCTCAGCCAATCTATCTATCTATCTATTGTTTATCTATCTATCTATCTATCTATCTATCTAAGCATATCTATCTATCTATCTATCTATCTATCTAGCCACCCTCTAACCGCCTGTATTCCTGTTTATCTCTCTCTCTTTCGATACCATTCTCACCCAGCAAATTTTTTTCTTTAATTCTCCACTCTTTAAAGCAGTTTGCCTGAACTTTCATGTAATTTCCATCACTCATCATTGTGTGTGTGTGTGTGTGTGTGTGTGCGTGCGCGCGCGCGCACACACACGTTTCTCTAAATTCTATTTTCAGAAATATCAAAACTACAGTCAAAGAACTATTTTAGTTTCCCGGTTAATAAACTCTCTTATTTTAATATCCTCAGTTTTTATTTTTTTATTTTTCACATTCTTTTCCTTTCCTTCTTTCCATTTTTTTTTACATTGTATTTGTATTTATTTATTTATTTGTTATTTTATTGTTACTGCAGTTTAGTTTTTTAGAGTTATTATCATTCCTTGCCAGGTTTATAAAGCAGAACTGGCAGAAACGTTAGCGCGGTGGGCGAAATGCTTAGCGGTATTTCGTCTGCCGTTACGTCTCAGTTCAAATTCCGCCGAGGTCGACTTTGCCTTTCATCCTTTCGGGGTCGATAAATTAAGTACCAGTTACGCACTGGGTTCGATGTAATCGACTTAATCCCTTTGTCTGTCTCCTCTATGTTTAGCCTCTTGTGGGCAATAAAGAAATAAGAAATGTTAGCACGCCAAGCAAAACCTTCAATGGCGTTTCTTCTGGCTTTACAAGCTGGGTTCAAGTACCGCCGAAGTCGACTCTGCCCTCTGCTTTTCGTCCTTTCGGGGTCGATAAAATAAGCACCAGTTGACCACTGGGATCGATGTAATCGGCTTACGCCCCCCACCCCACACGAAATTGCTGGCCTTGTGCCA
>NC_069000.1:34595135-34595949 GCF_001194135.2 Octopus bimaculoides | reverse complement strand
TGTGTGTGTATATATATATATATATATATATATATATATATATAGATAGATAGATAGATAGATAGATAGATAGATAGATAGATAGATAGATAGATAGATAGATAGATAGATAATGTAGTCAATTCAGATAAATAAACAGTGCAAATAAACGAATAAAAACGGACGACATAAGGACGCACATAAGAAATGTGTTAGCTTGACGCTCGGTGTATGGTGAGAGTTTAACGTTTCGAGCATAACTCTACGTCGGAAAGGGAAATTTAAAGAAAACAAAAGACGAAGAGAGGTGAAGGAACAACAAGCAGATATATTAGTTTAACGCTCGGGAAGAATGGAAAAGTCTTTAACGTTTCGAGCCTATGCTCTTCGACAGAAGGAATTGAGGGGGAAGAAAAAAAACGGAAAGCGAAAAAAATGTGTAGGGATTGACGGTTCGTGTGTGTGTGTGTGTGTGTGTGTTTGTCCCCATCACTAGTTAACAACCGGTGTTGGTGTCTTTATGTCCCCATAACTTATTTGTTCGGCAAAGTGAGACTGATAGAATAAGGACCAGGCTTTACAAAAAATAAGTACGGGGTCGATAAGTTCAACTAATATTCTTCAAGGCGGTGCCCCAGTCTGACCGCAGTCTAATGTCTGAAACAAGTAAAAGATAAACCACTGCTTTATTAGACACATGATGCGTGAAAAATATGCGAAACGGTCATGGTTAGAATCTCGTTGATCATAAGACCTCTGTTCAATATGGCTGACGTGACTTGAGAGAGGCGATGGGAGGGTAAGAACCACCGTTACCATCACCACTAATACCTCC
>NC_069000.1:34590578-34594574 GCF_001194135.2 Octopus bimaculoides | reverse complement strand
CTATAAACTAACACTATTTCTCTTTCTCTCGCCATTGGTCGCCACCATCGCCGCCGTCATCTTCGCCACATTTAACTACATTTTTTTTCTTACTATCTATTATTTGTAATGTCGCCCTTACAAACAAACTAGCTCAGCCGGTGTCAAGTACAGTTTATATATTCTTTTATCTGTTTCAGTCATTTGACTGCGGCCATGCTGGAGCACCGCCTTTAGTCTAACAAATTGACCCCAGGACTTATTCATTGTAAGCCTAGTACTTATTCTATCAGTATCTTTTGCCGAACTGCTATGTTACGGGGGACGTAAACACACCAACATTGGTTGTCAAGCGATGGTGGAGGGACAGACGCACAAACACACACACACTTACACACACATGGCTTCTTTCAGTTTCCGTCTCCCAAATCCACTCTCAAGGCTTTGGTCGGCCCAAAGTGCCACGCAGTGGGACTGAACCCGGAACCAAGTGGTTGGTAAGCAAGTTACTTAGCCAGCCTTGTGAGTGGATTTGGTAGACAGAAATTGAAAGAAGCCCATCGTATATGTATGCATGCATGTATGTATGTATGTATGAATGTATGAATGTATGAATGTATCTTTGTGTCTGTTTGGCCCCACCTCCACTGCTTGACAACCGTTGTTGGTGTGTTTATGTCCCCGTACTTAACGGTTCGGCCAAAGAGCGATAAAATAAGTGTCAGGCTTAGAAAGAAGTACTCGGGTCGATATATTCGACTATAAATTCTTCAAGGCGGTGCCCCAGCGTGGCCGCAGTCTAATGACTGAAACAAGTAAAAGATATATATACGTGTGTGTACAAATACACATGCACACAGATATACGTTTGTGTGCGTGTGTGTACAGATACATTTGCGTACAAAGTTTTTAATTGTTTTATATTACAGGTCGTCATCGACTTACGACCGATCGACTTTACGACGATCGGCGCGCCAGCAACCGACAGCAATAAAAAATAGTCCAGTTGAAATTTAATGGGTTTAATTCCTTAGAAATTAACCCGTCAACGGATGACGTCACCTAACAAAGGCTAACCCTAAGTTTGGTTATTGATCGCCGTTGTGGTTATCCCAACTGTTGGATGAATATTCTGTCGCGGAGACATCGAGGTAACCTAGTATTTGTTTATAAGACGACTGCTGGAAACGCCGAAAGCTTTGAGTAACGCCAGGCTCGATAGAGTGCGACTGTTTCTTACACTACACAGTGTATTTCTTGTATTTGCATTCTCTGGTGCCTTTCTATGAACAAATAATACTGTTGTAGTATAGTACAGAATGGTGTGTGTGACTTTTACCTGAAAATATACCTTAAGAATGTAAAAATATGAAACAAAGCTATGTAGGCCTATAGCCCGACTTACGACCAAATCAACTTACGGCCAGTCACTCAGAACCAATGGTGGTTGTGAGTCTACGACGACTCAAACCCATCTGGGCAGGCAAGGCGATCTCCACCAAGACCAAAGTGCGCCTCTTCAACAGCACCGTCATACAATTGGCAATATACGCGGCGGAAACATGGAAGACATCAGCAAAGATCGCGCGAAGGCTCAATGTATTTCAGCTACGAAGCCCCCGGCAGATACTGCGAGTATATATTTCTTTATTGCTCACAGGGGTGGGGGGAACTAAACATGGAGGGGACAAACAAGGACAGATAAAGGGATTAAGTTGATTACATCGACCCCAGTGCGTAACTGGTACTTATTTAATCGACCCCGAAAGGATGCAAGGCAAAGTCGACCTCGGCGGAATTTGAACTGAGAACGTAAAGACGGACGAAATACCGCTAAGCATTTCGCCTGACATGCTAACGATTCTGCCAACTCGCCGCCTTTAATATACTGCGAATATCATACCAGAACCACATCACCAACGACGAGATACATCGCCGAACTGATACCCGTCCACTCACTCCAGCAGGTTGTTGTCACTGAGCGCCGCTTGCTATTTGCAGGCCATGTCCTCCGATTACCATCGTCGCAGCATGCGAAAACCGCCATTCTGTGGAAACCACCGCATGGCAAGAGGAAACAAGGGCGACCAAAAGCGACTTGGCGCCTCACCTTCATCGATGACCTCAAAGCCATTGACGTTTCATGGGATGAAGCTGAAATCGTCACGGCCGACCGACCACGTTGGAGAAGCCTTGCTGCCCAATACGCCATACGGCGCAGGAGGACCTAAGACTATGATATATATATATATATATAAATAAACATAACTTACAACTTCGTACGCAAACGTATTTCATCGGTGTTCGTTAAGTTGACAAAATATCGTTTGGAAAACCAACTACGTCCCCCCTCCTCCTTTCTCTTCTTCTTCCACAACTACGACGATCATTATCACCACCACAACCACCACTACTACCACCAACACCACCACAATCTCCGTCGTGAGTGATAAGGTAATAGAGGCGGCGGCGTCGGTGGTGGAATGCTGTCTGTTACTGAGATAAACGTTCCGATACTGATACGATTAAATAAATAAATTGGTTGGTTAATTAGTTTAAATAAAAGCCACAGTCGCGTTGCTGAATACTGGGTATTCGATTACAGCTCGCTTCTCATATTCCAAAAATATGTGAGAATTAGACATTGGTAAGTATGAAGGGTGGTGTCAACCGTTTTAGAGAGTGAGAGAGGGGAAGGAGAAGGCGAGGAAAAAGGGGTGGGAAAGGAGGGAGAGGGAGAGATTGTGAGGTGGGACAAAGAGGCGCAAGTAATCTTTTAAAAATAACTTGGAGTAAGGAGGAGGATATGCAGATGAGGAAGGGAGGGATAATGATATGAAAAGGGGAGGAGGAGGAGAAAGAGGGTGATGAAGAAATGAGAAGGAGGAGAAATATTTGATGACGATATGAGGAAGCGATGAAGACGATATGAAGAGGTGGAAGAGGAGATGACGAAATGAGGAGGAGGAAGAGGAGGTGATGACAATATGAGGAGAAAAAGAAGGCAAGGACGATATGAGGAGGAGGAGAAGGAAGAAGAGGTGATAATGAGTAGAGGAGGAAAAGATGGAGGTGATGACGATGAGGAGGTGGAAGAAGAGGAGGTAATGACAATATGAGGGGAAGGAAGAAGAGGGGATGACAATATGAGGAGGAGGAAGAGGAGATGATGAAGGGGAGGGGGAGGAAGAGGTGATGATGACGGGGGGAGGAGGAAGAGGAGATGATGACGGGGGAGGAGGAGGAGGAAGAGGAGATGATGACGGGGGGAGGAGGAGGTTATCAGGATCTAGCCAGTGAGATAGAGAGAGAATGTGGAAGACAGACAATTATTCCTGTGGCAACTGGTCCACTTGGCATAATATCGAAATTGCCACCGGAGAAACTGGAGGATATTGGAACTGAGACCGGCATTGTCGATCTGCAGAAAACTACCATCTTCTGCAAGAATCCCAAAAAAGGTTCTTGAGATGTCGGGAGACTTGTTGATCACCAAACCTCAAAATAACATTCTTGCTAATTAGCATGCACTAGCTTAATAATACTACTACTACTACTACTACTACTACTAATAATAATAATAATAATAATAAATGCCCGGATGCAGTACCAGGCAGTGGCTCTCATGGCTTCTGATCTTAATTGATTGGAAGTGTTATCATGTACATTGTTTTGTTTTGGTATAAAAAGATGGGCTACAGCAAATATTCTGCTTAATACCAAGGATTTGCTTTTCAGTTGTTTCTCCTTGAGCAGTTGAGCATGTCCCTTGGTGGCTGATGATATGTGCATCTCTGATCATGAGCAGAAGTAGTGGGGGAGCATCATAGCCATGTGTTGAGAAGAATTCTTTGGGGTTTGAATAATTCACCTTTGGAAACATGAGTGTTTTGCTCAACATCCTTAAACAAACCTTATTCAGGGACCATTTGAGCGGGATGGGCTACCCGACCTGAAGAAAATTCTAACTGGGCCCCACCTGCGAAGTTATACGCTGTTTATCTTGATATGAGATCA
>NC_069000.1:34588282-34589716 GCF_001194135.2 Octopus bimaculoides | reverse complement strand
TATATATATGCACACACACACACACAAACATGCATATATGTATGTTTGTATGTGTGTGTGTGTGTGTAAGTATCTCCTACTATGTGTCGGGGGCTGACCAAAGTCTTGGGGGTGGATTTGGAAGACGAAAAACTGAATGCGCATCGTGTGTGAGAGAGGAACAACCAGTTTTGGTTTGTTTACGTCCTCTCAACTGGGTGATTCAGCAAAACAGGTCGACAGGTTAAATATCAGACTTAGGGAAAATTAAGCACTGGGGTCATTAGCGTAGCTAGAGTGTGTGCCGCCCCGGACGGACCTCCCCTGCCGCACCCCCTACTCTGCTAGTGACTGGGGTCATTTACTTAGACCAAGCAACTTCGAAGCAAGGCCGCAGTCCAATGGCTGAAACAAGTTACAGACAGACAAATGGTTCCGGGTTCAGTCCCACTGCGTGGCACCTTGGGCAAGTGTCTTCTTCTATAGCCTCGGGCCGACCAAAGCCTTGTGAGTGGATTTAGTAGACGGAAACTGAAAGAAGCCCGTCGTATATATGTATATGTATATATGTGTGTGTGTGTGCGTTCATTTGTCTGTGTTTGTCCCACCAACATCGCTTGACAACCGATGCTGGTGTGTTTACGTCCCCGTAACTTAGCGGTTCGGCAAAATAGACCGATAAAATAAGTACTCGGCTAACAAAGAATAAGTCCTGGGGTCGATATGCTCGACTAAAGGCGGTGCTCCAGCATGGCCGCAGTCAAATGACTGAAACAAGTAAAAGAGTAAAAGAGAGAGAGAGAGAGAGAGAGAGAGACAGACACACAGATAGGTAGATAGATAGATAGATAGATAGACACACTCACTCACAAGCGTATACAGAAATCCACACACGTAAAGCAACAGCTTAGATGCAACAACTTATATTAACGGAGAAGACGACGAGAAGAAGAGATGCGTAGCAACAACAGATATATGTTCTCTGTGCGAGTCGCTGTATGGGGCTGTCGGGGAAGCAAAGAAGCGCAACTGTTCAAGTAAAGAAGACAGGAAAATGTCACGTAAATACGTTCCTTTTCGATGTCTGGTGTAAAAGCCACCTGATGGCAGCCGTTAGTGAGGAAGCGTTGCTATGTAACTGATCGAAAATGTGTCTAGCCTTATGTGTCAAGGAAAAGTTATCTCTCATTCACTCTCGCTCTTATTACATAGAGAATACACACTTCTGTATGAGTGTGGCTATGTGTGTGTGTGTGTGTGTGTGTGTGTGTGTGTGTGCATGTGTATATCATAATCATGTTTGTGTATGTATCAGTTTCCGTGTGCGTGTGTGTTTGTGTCGAAATAAAAGAGTACTCAATACAATGGTAGATGCTAATGATATTTTGGTGGAGTCAGCCTCTTACTGCTCGAGTTTCACCTGGAGACACTCAGGGGCTTCATGTTATATAACCT
>NC_069000.1:34586997-34588272 GCF_001194135.2 Octopus bimaculoides | reverse complement strand
ATATATATATATATATATATATATATATATATAAAATTGGTTTTAAAGTGACGATAGCAATTATATTTTAAATGAATAAATAGATATTTACGTTACATTTTATCTTGATTTGAACTAACATTAAATGCTACATTGCTTTTCGGTTAAAAACATCTCAGCACATCTGGTAGGAGTTACGCATATTATTTAATAGCAGTCTGATTCGGTTCCACGCAACTTAAATTTTCGTGGGCTCGTAAAACGAATCCATCACTTGAAGAGCTAGGTTAGTTTTACG
Source organism: Octopus bimaculoides (assembly GCF_001194135.2). Lineage (NCBI taxonomy): Eukaryota > Metazoa > Mollusca > Cephalopoda > Octopoda > Octopodidae > Octopus > Octopus bimaculoides. Next base: position 34,587,995 of record NC_069000.1, on the reverse strand, counting down.
AAAGTTAAGTTGCATGAAGTCAAATCAAACTCACTAAATTATACACAAGCACACGCGCACACACATATATATAAAAATGCATATACATATATGCTCGAAACGTAAAACAACTACTCTGTTCCTTCTCCGAGCGTCTTAATACTTTGCATGTGTTACGTCCTCGCGTTGTTGTTTTTTTCTTGCTGTATTTTTCTCCGTTTTCTTAAAATTAATTACACACACATACACACACACAGATATAACACACACACACACACACACACACACACATATGAATGCATGTGTTCAAAATCTTAGCATCTTCTCAGCGTGTTCAACACCATTCATCTGGTCGGTGGTCGATGATGAATAGGATCTTCATCATCATCATGATAACGGCGATGATAATGGTGGTGATGTTGATGGCAACAGATTATCATCATCATCATCATCATCATCATTATTATTATTATTTGAATATTTTCGCTCCAGTGACTATCGTAGTTTTGGAAATTTTCTCACCTCTATTCATTGCTGAAGATCTCAAAATTTGAGATTCCAAGGTCAGCTTTTTATTTGCTTACCCTTTCTTAATATAACAAGAAAGAAGGAAAAAAATCCCCTGAGAAACTAGACATCATCTCAGCATCGGAGGAAATTAAGAACAGAACAACAACAAATCCGCGAAAAATGATTATCAGCTTCATTCGTATGTTCCAGCACATATTTCATTCCTTCTAAGAAACTCCCGACTCACAACGGCAAGACTCGATCGTCTTCACATCATACCAACATATTTTAAACATTATCTTTTTTACTCATTCCCATCATTGGACTGCGGCCATGCTGGAGCACCGCCATGAAGGGTTTTAGTCGAACAAATCTAACCCTGTACTTTGGTTTTTTTTTCCTTTTCTTAAATCTAGCATTTATTCTGGTAATCTCATTTGTCGATCTGATTATTAATTCACGGGAACGTAAGCAAAACAACACAGGTTATCAAGGAATGGGGAGGGGAC
>NC_069000.1:34579527-34586848 GCF_001194135.2 Octopus bimaculoides | reverse complement strand
GTCTACCAAATTCTCTCACAAGGCTTTGATCGGCCTGTGGCTATAGTAGAAGACATTTGCCGAAGGTACCGCGTAGTGGGACTGAACCCCAAATCATGTGGTTGGTAAGCAAACTTCTTACCACACAGCCATGCCTGCGGACACTATTTCATATTTTTCAACTTATTTATACGTTTATGTATTTGTTTTGCAAGATTCTTGATGTGAAAACGTGTGTTGAAAAAGATATTATATTTGGGGACGGTCATCTTTTGATAATTAAACACACGGACTGTTTATTTGATCTTCACTTCAGCTTTATTTTTAGTTTATTTGTCAAACTTCTTTCGTCATACATTCTGTGACCTCTTCAACGACTCTCCGTCTCATGTGTCACCATTTGTCCTGCCTATTCCAGTCTAGCACATCAAATATACAGTACGTGGGCAAAAGATAACCATCGCCAAGTATTACAATAACATATTTATAGTTGTATTTCGGGACGATCATTTTTCTTTTTCTTTTTTTTTTTTGCCAAATAAACACACGCACTATATATTTGTTATTCACTCGTTTATTAATGTTCTTATTTTAACGCCTGTCCATTGTCCGGAAATCTTTCGTCACACATCTGTGACCTTTTTAACGACACTTTTCGTTTTCGTGTGTTCTTGCTCCACTTACTCCAGTTTCCATTCAATGGAGTAAGTGGAGCAAGAACACATACGAAAACGAAAAGTGTCGCTGAAGAGGTCACAGATGTGTGACGAAAGATTTCCGGACAACGGACATGAGTTAAAATAAAACAGTAATAACTAGTGAAGAACGAATATACAGTACGTGTGTTTATTTGGCAAAAAAAAAAAAAAAATGACCGCCCCGAAATACAATATCTGTTTCAACACACGATTTCACATCAAGAATCTTGCAAAACAAATTGATAAACGTAACTTATTTATACCTCTCCATGTGTTATGAGGATTCTTGGCTTTCACCCAGGCGGCCCGGGTTTGATTCCCTGCATAGCTGTGGGGTAAAGAAGACAGCTTTGCAGCGACGAGGTTTCGAGTCTAGTGCTACAGCGCGATATCTTGGGTAAGTACTATTATAATTCTGGACTGACCAATGACTTGTGGGTGAACCTCGTAAGCAGAAAATGTATGGAAGCCCGTCGTTTGTGTGTGTGAGGGAAAGAGAGCGGAGGGGAGAGAGAGAGGAGGGGAGAGAGAGGAGGGAACGGAGGGAGGGAGGGAGAGAGAGAGCTCTTGTGTTTGTCCCCCTCTCGCTCGACAACTGATGCCGGTTTGTTTACGTTCTCGTAACTTATCGATTCGGCAAAAGAGATGAATAGAATAGGTACTACACTTAACGAAAAAATATAGCCCTGAAGTCGATTTGCTTGACTGAAACCCCTCAAGGCGGCGCCCCAGCATGACCACAGTTTAACGGCTGAAACAAATAGTAGATACACCACTTTTATATGTCACCAGATCTTTTCTTTTTCGTTAATTCATTAATCCATTTATTCATTTAATTATATTTCATATTTCTCATTTGCTCACTATGCGAATCATTTATTTATTTACTCACCCGGTTAGAACGAGATCCACATAGCTGCAGTTGGTCACCTGTAAAATAAAGCAAAAACAACGATGTTTATACATGAGTTGATTATGGCTACGTGAAAACAGATTTTTGTATTTGTTTAGTTAAACCCATGTCAGATCTGATCTAGTAAACCTACTGCGAGTCTTTATCGCCCTGGCTTGTATTTCCAGGCATGGTTATGGCAAGACATTGATGAGGTAAAATGCACGATTACATAATGCTCCTATACAGTTATGTAATTATTTCAGTATTTTGGTGAAACGTGTGTATGTCCAATATGTAGTGAGACGTGAGTCTTGAATGCAGAGGGCGAGACAAAATGTAGAAAAGGAGTGAAGCTAGCATGCTCTGATGAATACACAATGTAAATATGTAAAAAAAAAAAAAGAAAAGTGGGTATAAAAGGTATCAGATGGAGTATGGAAGAAAGAAACCGGTATGGACAAGGACAGCTATATTAAAAAGTGCCGGTCGCTTCACGTAGACCGTTTGCAAATGCGGAAAACCTAAGAAGACATAGAACGAAGTGGTGAAGGCTGATCTCAAGATCTTGAAATTCACAGAGGGGATGACAAAGGACCTGAATGACTGGAGAATATGAATGTATGTATATATAAACATACACACAATGACAGCAAGAGAGAGAGAGAGAGAGAGGGGGGAGGAGAAGGCAGGCACTATAAGTAAATACCATATTTAAAAAAAAATAAAAGCAATGTCAATGTCAAATGCGCTACGTTTAAAATAGCGTGTTCGCACTCGTATTAATTCAGCTAACAGGAGGAAACGGCGGAGGGCGGTGATTCTCCGACTGTATGTTTGAATATGCACATACATACATACATACACACACAGTGCTTTAGTTATTTCCTTTTGCATTTAAAGCTTGACATATCATTGTATATTTGCTTGTCATTTTTACTACAACTATTTTCTCGTCAGTAGGTGTGTATACTTGTGTGTGCATGCCTTGCGAGTGTGTCTATGTGTGTGTGTGCCCATTCCTGTCCGATGCATGACTTCACCAGTGATAGTGATACAAAGTATATAAATGAAATGGGTGTGTATGTGTGTGCCATTCTATTTTTAGCTCTCTCTCTCTCTCTCTCTCTCTCTCTCTATATATATATATATATATATATATATATATATATATATATATATATACTGTTGTGTCTGGGGAGAGTCATTTTCTTTTTGTGCCTTATAATTTAAAACACTCACCGGTAAAATTTCCACTTAATTCCTATTTTTATTTTTCCTGAAATTTTCGTTGCGTCTTGCAACCTTTTCAATAGTCAAGACTATTGAAAAGGTTGCAAGACGCAACGAAAATTTTAGGAAAATAAAAATAAGGAATAAGTGGAAATTTTACCGTTGAGTGTGTTAAATTTTAAGGCATAGTAAGAAAATGACTCTCCCCAGACACAACAAAATATGCTTCAACACACGAACTCACATAAAGAATCTTGCAAACCAAATCCAAAAACGAAATATATATATATATCAAGAAAAACAAAGATAGATAGATAGATAGATAGATAGATAGATAGATAGATAGATAGATAGATAGATAGATAGATATAGACAAATAGATAGATAGTGAGTGAGAGTGATTGTATTATGCATGGTTGTTGACAACGAAAGCATTAACATATCACGCCTTTAAAGCAATTCGTACACAGCGTGTCATAAGAATGTTTACTTTTTCGCGGTGAAGTTTAAATTGCTTGCTTATGAAAACGTATTATTTTGCATTTCTAATTATTAAAAAAACAAAACAGAAAAAGAAACTAATGTACAGTGCACAGTGAATTAATTTTTAATCAATCAATTAATCCGTTTTGACAATGTATGCACTGCTATGTAAATTAGAATGACCGGTTAAATTGATTTCTCGTTTGTGTACGTTTATAAATAATGATTCCATAGAAGTTGGTTATACTTTCTCTGACGAAGAACTCTGAAGTGCAGAATTTAGAACGATCCCACATACGGCGAAACAACTTCTTTGACGCTTCAACCACAGAGTGAAAACTTAACTGTTTAAAAGTTACGGCTTACGTTTCAAACGTATATCTGTGCGTGCACGCATGTATCTATTTATCTATCTATATCTAACTATCTATATAAACTTGCTTCCCAACCACATGGTATCGGGTTCAGTCCCACCGCGTGGCACCTTGAGCAAATACTTTTTACTATAGCCTCGGGTCGACCAAAGTCTTGAGTGGATGTGGTAAATGGAAATGGAAAGGGTGATTCAACCCAATATTTATATGCTATTATTTACAACTTTATGTGCTTCGAGAAGCACTGCTCCCTATACGTGTGTACACACGTGTGTGCATATGTGAGTTGTTTGGTATTTGATATACCTGCATTTATCTAATGCTGTTCATATGCATACCACTGGCCACTGAGTGATTTCTCTCACCTCATTTTTGCTTAAATTATGCAAATTACCTTGTGATAGATGTGTTCAACTCGTTTTGTGCAAGGCTATGTCCTTTGGATACAGGAGAAAAAAGGAAGACGATTATCGTGCTGGCGAAGGAAAAATACCCGAAACGTCAAAATTTACTTTTTTCATTCTCTGAAACTTATAATATTGGCCACGAACTCATCTCGTCTTTTTTCTTTCTTTTTTTTTTACGCTGCCTGTCAAACTCTCTACACTTACAAACACAGGAACACACATACACAGGCCTTAGAATCACAGTTACGCTTACATATACTCACACACACACACACACACACAACTTTATCTTTCACTTGTTTCAGCCATTAGACTGTGGCCATGCTGGGGCACCGCCTTGAATCTTTAGTCGAATGTATCGACTCCACTACGGCAGTATCTCTTTTTCTTATAAGCCTGATACTTATTCTATCGGTTACTTTTGCCGAACCGCTAAGTTATGAGGACGTAAACACAGGAGCACCGGTTGTCAAGCGGGGGGGGGGGCGAAAGAGACACAAAGACATACACGTAGGTATATATATATATATATATACACACACACACACACGACGGGCTTCTTTCAGTTTCTGTCTACCAAATCCACTCACAAGGCTTTGGTCAGCCCGAAGTTATAAAAGACACTTGCCCAAGGTGTCACGCAGTGGATACACATACATAGACAGTAAAACACACATATATACGTACATACATATACACACTTTATACACATATATATACGAGGATTTAAAAAGTTTCCAAGTAACAAATACATGATAATATTATGTATATATATAAAAAAAAAACGTATGTTTACTTTCTTTATAAACACATGAACCTTATATACGGAAAATAGTTGTGGCAAATGTATTATACACACGCATTTTATATATACTTAATTATTAGACATCGGAAAATATTTATTGTAACACAGTTATCGTAAATCATAACGCATTTTATATGCATATATGCCGGTAGAGACATATAAAATAGCTATATAATAAAATAGAACTTCAGAAAGCAGCTATAGTAAAAAATATCACACACACACACTCTCTTAGACGCACAGAAAGTAGTTATAGTAAATATATACACACTTTATGTACATATGTACAAAACTCGCATACGTTATATATAGAAAACATACGCAACGAGAAAACTTGTACACACAAACACACATGATATAAAAATATAGCGTTTTACAAAAGCTATTTCCTGTGTATATATATGTGTGTTTGTAAAGAGCGTGTGTGTGTTACAAGAAGTATTTTGTAGAAGCAGTTTATAGTAAAAATATTCTACGCACACATACAGTATACATAGAAAAATAGTTACACACACACACTCTCTCTCTCTTTCTTTCTCTCACTCTCTCTACGCTCACACACCATAGGAATTTTATATACACATACACACTGGTGTTTTTAAAAATAGTTATAGTAAAAATACACACACACACACGCACAAACATACAATACTATTATACACACGCATACAAATTTACAAACGCTTAGAAAACATACACACACCCAGGCAAAATTTATATGCATAGAAAATAATTATCAGAAATACACATGTACAAAGTTTCTGACACTCAGATAATAGTAATTTTTTAAAAAGATACAAACACACTCACTAGGAACTACGTATAGAAACTTTTAGACGCACTGAAAATAGTAATAGTAAAACACACACACATGCATACATACATTCTCAGACACACACACTCACTAGAAACTGCGTATAGAAACTTTTAGACGCATTGAAAATAGTAATAGTAAAACACACACATACACACACACACACACACACATACATACATACATACATTCTCAGACACACACACACTCACTAGAAACTGCGTATAGAAACTTTTAGACGCATTGAAAATAGTAATAATAAAACACGCACATACATACATTCTCAGACACACTAGAAATTACGTATAGAAACTTTTGGACGCATTGAAAATAGTAATAGTAAAACACACACACACACATACATACATTCTCAGACACTGAGAAAAGTTATAGTAATACACACACACACACACACACATACAAAATACACGCACGCATATACTTAGAAAACACTTATAGTAAAAAAAAACCACACACACACAGACATACCGTATATACACGGACACACACTATGTACACACACGCATACAACTTCTCAGAAGCTTAGGAAATAGCAATGTTAAAAATACACATATACGCAAATTTTATCGGCACAGACAGGAAAGAGTGATAGTAAAACGTTCGCGTGTGCGCGCACACACACACACGCATACATTGGAGACATTTTGAAACTAGCTATTATAGTAAAACAGACACAAAGACGACTACAATAACAACAGCAACAATGATGACTGGGAGAAAGTACCAGCAAAAGAATAAATAAATAAATAAAATGTTCAGTACAACAACAGAGTTTGAAGTTTCAAGTAACAAATAAACATAATAATAATAATATTGTGAAAAGTTCTTTTACTATTATTTATTAGTAGTAGTGGAAGTGAAGGACAGCAGACGATATAAATATTATATACATATATATATATATACACATTGAGAGACAGACATGCTCATACACTTAGAGACACTCAAAAGACATGCACACACACACACACACACACATGCATAATACATACATAGACATACATGTCGACATACACAAATACACGCAAACACAAGATTCCCACACTATAGACACACAAATAGAGAAAGGCACATACACACACACACACACACCAAAGGCGCAGAGATACGCAAAGTTACGCATATATATGTAGTCACAGACGTACACGCACACACCGACATACACAGATCAGAGACAGTTACACACATAGAGACAACCGTATATAGATGCACATACACTGCCAACACATATAGACACACATACACACACATTCACGTACTAAAAGCACATAGATACATATATACATACGCACATAGATACGTACAGATTCACACACGCGCGCATAGATCAGAGAGAGAAAGAGACACAGATAGACATATATATATATAGAGAGAGAGAGAGAGAAAGAGAGAGAGAGATACATACATATACACATACATAGACTCAGCCGTTCACGCAGTCATACTCACACACACACATATATACACACACACACAGCCACAAGTACATAAGTCGGGGGGGGGGCTAGTTGACATGTGATCAAGTTTCTCGCACTGACCTACTTACCATCGACCTCAACAACTCACAGGGAGAGAGAGAGAGAGAGAGAGAGAGAGAGAGAGAGAGAGAGAGAGA
>NC_069000.1:34575679-34579464 GCF_001194135.2 Octopus bimaculoides | reverse complement strand
CTCAACAACTCACAGGGAGAGAGAGAGAGAGAGAGAGAGAGAGAGAGAGAGAGGGGAAGAAGTGAAAGAGGGAGGGCGAGAGAGAGAGAGAGAGAGAAAGCAAGTGGGGAGGGAAGGGGTTGAGTGCATCTCCCCCAAAAGTTTTTACGATAACTACTACTACTACTGTTGCTGCTGATGTTATATAGTAAAACTTGCTGAGGCACTCACCCTCAAATTAATCCACCACCACCACCACTACTGCTACTACAGCTGCTGCTGCTACTACTATTATTACTATTGCTACTACTACGACTACTACAGCTACCAAGCCTTTTAGTTTTGTCTTTGTGTAAACGTGTGTATGCATGTGTGATATGTACGAAGGGTGTGAGTTGGTATGTACGTGGACGTATCTATGAGGTGGACATTTCTGCGTGTGTGTTTGTGTGTATGTGTATGTGTGTGTGTGCTATGCCGGCAAGACTGTGTGTGTGTGTATGTGTCTGTATAAGTATGAGGAATATGTGCGTATCTTGGTAAAACTATGAGCGTGTATGAATTTGTATATAAATATATGAGGTATATCAGTGTGTGTGTATCCTTGTATGTGTATAAATAGGAGGGATATCTGTGTTTGTGAACATAACTGACTATATGTATGCAAAGCCGAAAAGAGTGTGTATATGTGTGTATGTAATTTCGTGAGAAAGACAAGTATGTGTAGGTATATGTGAGTGTGTGTGAGAGAGCGAGGAAGAAATAACTAAACGTATAATATATATTAATTTCGTGAGAAAGACGCGTGTGTCTATACTTGTGAGTGTGTATGTGTGAGAGAGAAAGAAAGAACTTAGACGTGTATATAATTTCGTGAGAAAGATGTTTGAGCAGTTAATTGTTTGTGTATGTGTGTGTGTGTGTGTGTGTGTGTCTAGTAAGAATGTACGAGAGGAATAAATGAAAGCGACAAAAATATATGTGAGTATGTAAAGAGAAAGCGTATCTTAATCCTGTGAGAAAAAGTGTGTATGTGGCTATTAATGTCTGTTTATGTTAATGTGTGTGTGTGTGTGTGAGAGAGAAACAGACAGACAGACGTAACGTGGTTTGTGAGAAGCAAGTTGCTTTAGAGTTTGAGAGATGCGAAATCGAGAAATGGGTATTTCTGAGCAAAGAAGCACTTAGATATATAAGTGTGTCTGTATGTGAAAATCTGTATAAGAAAAAGAGATACTCAAACAGTTAAGCTAGATAAGTGTAATATATGTATATATATAATATATATATGCGAAAGAGAAACTATAGCTGTGTTTGTAATAAAGGAAAGAAAGAGCAAGACAGACCCTGTCATTATGTGTATATGTGTTAATGTGTGTATGTGTGAGAGATTTGGTAATTGTGTGTGTTGTATATGCCAACACGAGACATTAACTGCGTGTGTGTGTGTCTGTATGTAGCGCTAAATTTAGGAGCGTATGTGTCAAACCACGTTGTAGATGTAACAATATATAAGCATGGTTTATGTGAAAACTGAATTGCGTAGCTAAGCATGTGCATGCGTCTGTGTGCATGTGTGTGTGTCTATATATGTGCAAACACACATATACATATATGCATATATATATATATATATAATTGCGCGCGTGTGTATGGGTACATAAATGTATATATATATATATATATATATATATATATATATATATATATATATATGTGTGTGTGTGTGTGCATATACTGTGGTGTCTGAGGAGAGTCAATCTCTTTTAGTGCCTTATAATTTAACACACTCACCGGTAAAATTTCTACTCGTTTACTTATTATTTTTCTAAAACTTTCGTTGCGTTTTGCAACCTTTACAATAGTTGTTGAGAGTCAACATTGAAAAGGTTGCAAGACGCAACGAAAGTTTTAAAAAAAAGTAAATAAGTAAATGAGTGGAAATTTTACCGGTGTGTTAAATTATAAGGCACTAAAAGAGAATGACTCTCCCCAGACACAACAGAATATGCTTTAACACACGAACTCACAAAGAATCTTGCAAACCAAATCCAAAAACGAAATACATGCATACACACACATACACATATATATATGTATGTATGCATACATATATACACAAACAATTACAGTAAGGCGAAACTTGTAAACTTTTAATATAGATACGATACATGAGCAGCTACTTATATGAATGTGTGCTTGTATATGTGTGTGGATGTGTGTATATTGGTGTCTGATGCGCGCTCACATACGCTTGTCTGGAAAACTTGTCAAATGTGTTGCGTTTAAAAGTAATTCTTTTTTTACTTGGGTATCTATATATGTATATGTATGAGAGTAGTTTTATTAAAATTGAATGTTTGTGCATTCATCTGCAAAAATGTCACCAAATTTATAGCTGTGCGTGCATGCATACTTGTAACATGTGTGCGTGTGTGTGCGCGTGCATTTATGAGTGTATGTGTGTGCATGTGTGGCTATTACAGTCAAGTAAATATATGCGTACCGCACATAATAATAAATTTCGCACAAGCACACACACGTGTATATACCAGACAATCGCGAAAAATGTGTATACGTGAGCGCACGTGTTGCATCGTATGTGTATGTGTGTATGTGTGTGTATAGGAAATATGCGCGCGTCTGTGCAGATGTCAGCCGGTGTTCTGAAGTTCGTTTCTAATATCACCGTTAAGGGCAGCTGGAGCACAGCTTAGACATCAAAAATACGCATGTTATCTACAATAATATGCCCCTGCGCATATGTCCAGTGTCTACGCTCATCTGCCAATGCGCTCGCGATTGTGTGTGTATGTGTGTCAGTAGCAGATGGGTGAGTATCGGTTCGTTCTCTAACTCCCCTCTACTAATAAACTGGCATTCCGTCGGTTTCGACGACGAGCATTCCAGTTGATCCGATCAATAGAACAGCCTGCTCGTAAAATTAACATGCAAATGGCTGAGTGCTCCGCAGACACATGTACTCTTAACGTAGTTCTCAGGAAGATTCAGTGTGACACAGAATGTGACAAGGCCGACCCTTTGAAATACAGGTACTACTCTTTCACTCTTTTACTTTTTCAGTCATTTGACTGTGGCCATGCTGGAGCAGCGCCTTTAGTCGAGCAAATCGACCCCAGGGCCTATTCATTGTTCGATTAGTACTTATTCTATCGGTCTCTTTGCCGAACCGCTAAGTTTCGGGGACGTAAACATACCAACACCGGTTGTCAACCAGAGACGAGACAACACAAACATACGTACAGAAATGTGTATGCGCATGTATATATGTATATTTATGTATGTATATACATGACGGGCTTTCACACAGTTTCCGTCAATCAAATTTATTCACAGAATATTCGTTAGCTGGGGGTTATAGTAGAAGACACGTGCTCAAGGTTAGTAGGACTGAACCTGAAACCAAGTGGCGGCAAAGCGAATTTTTTACTCACACACACACACACAGCCTCACTTAAAAGTGGATGTTGTGTTAGAACACAGTATACTACAACAGTTACCATGAGAGAATCTGTCGTGCGAACTTTCGGTGCATATAAGCACTCTTGTTTACATCGCTAGCGAGGAGATAAATCACCCGCAATCGTCGCAGTCAATTCAGAAACATTCAAAAGCTTGTACTTCGGTACTCGCGTATGTATTCGTCTATTTTTGTTGTGTACTCATTTTAATTTTCGGCTCGACCCGGGGCCTTACCATTTAACGGCCTAATTCACTTGAATCCTGATTTATTGTGTGTGTGTGTGTTTACACAACACACAAATATATATATATATATATATATA
>NC_069000.1:34571708-34575133 GCF_001194135.2 Octopus bimaculoides | reverse complement strand
AATAATGTATACGACTTGAGATGTTTGCCTTGCCTTAACGTTTGTTGTCCTCTTTAACAATTATATATATATACATACATACATACATACATACATACATATATATATATATATATATATATATATATATATATATATATATATTCAAATTCCTCTATTAAATGTAATGCTTATTTATTCCCATTGTTTTGAATTAAACAGGCATCATTTCGCAGCTTCAAGATTTTGAAGTGATTGTATATTTTTAGAATGACATTGTCGTGTTGCGGTGGAAAGGTGGATATGATCATTTTGAGCATAAAACAAGTAGAATATCTGAGCCAGATGTGGTTGGTTTAAATGCTACAGAGTTAAAGTGATTTTCAGTGGGAAAATGTATGATTTTGTGCATGAAATGCAATGCTATGAAAGCACACTGCCATACATTTACCATAAATTAACTACGTCATACGTATACTGTGTTTCGACTTAATCTACGCATATGCCATTCCCATCATATCTAAACACGAAAACACTCCCATACTTGCACATGCATATCTGCTTCTCCCTCATAGAACCGCAATTCCACCTGTCTCCTAACCACTTGCCCGTTATTATTCTGGCCGATTTTAGTTTTTTCTCACTCCTCTTATAGTTTTCCCTTTTTTCTGATGAAGGACTAATGTACGAAACGCTATGACTCTTTCGCTTTATTTCAAGCGCCGAACTTTGTACCCCCACCATGTTGGCTTTTTAAAAATTTCTTTTAGTGTACATTATATGAGGGAGGAGTATTCATAACACTCACCACACACACATACACACAGTAAGGGAAGACAAAAATTATCCGCACTTTCTTTAGGTTGGCTGCGCTATCTTCAGTGCTCACATGCTAATAGGTGATACACTAACGTAACCGAGGTTCGACCTTGATCGTTCCAGTTTTCCTTTCGTGTTACAGACTAAATATAACGGCTCCGCTGACAGTGTAGACAAGTAAGAACAGAAATCAGTAATCCGATTTCTCTGGTCTGAAGGTGTGTCAAGGGATGAAATTCATTGTAGGCGTCCAAATTAAATACAAGGACAGTGCTCTACTGTGCGAAAGTGTATCGAGAAATTTTGAAATGGCTGTAAAGCGTAAAGCACGAAGAGAGAGCAGGATACTTATCAACTTTCACCACTGACGTGAAGATTCAACAGACTTGAAAGATGGTTCTGACAAACCGATCACTGACCAGTGATGAGATGGTATATTTTCTGCAAATTAATCATAGTTCTGCATACGAAATCATCCACAACAAGCCTTCGCTTCCGTAAAATCCGTGCAAGATGGGTGCCAAGATTGATTACCGAAGCACATAAGTGCAATTGTGTGGAGATCTGTCAACGCTTATTCGACCACCGCAAGGATGAAGCTTTTTTTGGAGAGAATAGTCATAAAGGATGATACCTGGGTCTATCTCTTTTAGAGATAACTATCTCTGGGTCTATCACCAGCGCAAAAGATATTGAAAACGCAACCTCTCACAGAAAAAGTAATGGTAACCGTTTTCTGAGATGCAAAAAAGCCTATACGAACATTACCAGGGAAAAGATTCTACAGTCACCAGTGAAGGTTGCAGTGAAATGCTAATCAACAAACTGAAAGCAACAATTCGCATCAAACAACGAAGTCTATTACCAAATCAAGTGTTATGGTTGCAGAGCAATGCAAACCAACATACGACCGCCCACACCGTCGAAGCCATTGAAAAATTGGGTTTCGACTTTCTGGAACTCCCTGCATACGGTCCAGATCTCGCCGCTTTTAATTTTTACCCCATTGGACCACTCAAACATCTTTTACGAAGTCGTCGATTTGCTACGGACAAAGATGTGCAGGAAGCGGTAAATAAATGGCTGCGCGACCTTATTTATTCTCCAGTGGAATAAGCAGCAAGCCTGTGGACCGCATGAAGAAGAGCATCGAAATGCAAAGAGACTATGTTGAAAAATGATGTAATCGTTCAACCACTGCTATAGTTTCAATAAATTACAGAAACAAGGGTGAGTATAATTTTTTGCTTACCCTCCAATATATTCTTTTATTCTTTCATTTGTTTCAGTCATTTGACTGCGGCCATGCCGGAGTACCACCTTTATTCGAAGAAATCGACCCCAGGACCTATTCTTTGTAAGCCTAGCACTTATTCTATCGGGCTCTTTTTGCCGAACCGCTAATTAACGGGGACGTAAACATACCAACATCAGTTGTCAAGCGAAGGTGGGGATACAAACACAGACAAATAACAAATACACATACACACGCACATATATACATTTATATATATACACGATGGGCTTCTTTCCAGTTTCCGTCTACCAAATCCTGGGTAAATCCCATCTGTTTCCACTTGAAGCACATCTGCTTATTTCATTATTACAATCCAGCATGTAGTCTCAGTTGCTGTTGTGTGTTAGTTCAAAATACATATTAAAATTGAGAATTATGGAAATATCTGCAATATATGCACGCCGGGTCACATTAGAGCGGAGACCGAAGAATCAGGTGGGGATTCATCATGAGCCCTGCTACCTACGTAATAAAATTTCACAGCCTCCACAGATTTTTAGAGACCTTCTTTCAGTCTTCTGCTTTTGGCAGGAAAGTTGTCTTGTTATCCCTTTATAATATTTCTTTCGAAGGTTCTTTATAGGTGTCCAACCATCCATTCATCCATCTATCCATCCATCCGTCTATCCATGCGTATATGCATAAATACATATATGCATCATACACACACTTAGTGATTGATGTGCATCTGCAAACACACACACATACAAACACAGACATGCACGAACGCAAGCACAAACACCCAAGTCCTAAAGAGACAAGTTCACACAACATAAATGCAGGTGTACACACACACACACAGACACACTAATACTAACACAAAACACAGATTTACAAACTCCGGGAATTGTCTTCATCTCAAAGTCTTGTCACTTTGTTAGTGACCGATTTGAACGCCATAAAGAAAAGAAATCCCACAGAAAATATAACACATCTATCTATCTATCTATCTATCCAAACACAGATACATACACACACACACACACACACACACACACACACATACATACACTCACGTACTTATATACATACAGATGGTCATCGTCGGCTGTCCGTTGTAGGTGAAAGTTGACTGTTCTGTTCAGAAATCGTTTCCTACCCGGCTCGAATGTGGGCTACAAGGCCTGATCTTGATGACATCCGACACGAAGGAGTGACTATGTGGTAAGTATCTTGCTTACCAACCACATGGTTCCGGGTTCAGTCCCACTGCGTGGCACCTTCTACTATAGCTTCGGGCTGACCAAAGCCTTGTGAGTGGATTTGGTAGACGGAAACTGAAAAAAGCCCGTCGTATATATGCGTGTGTGTGTGTGTGTGTGTGTGTGTG
>NC_069000.1:34567955-34570637 GCF_001194135.2 Octopus bimaculoides | reverse complement strand
TAACCTATATACATACATGACATTTGATATTTCGATACAACGTTCTTTCATCTCCACCACCACAACAACAAACCACTTCAAAGAATCATATTACCGAAATTCACACACACACACACACAAATGTATATAATGCATACACAGGATCTTGACAATCTCAAATCTAACAAGATCATATGTATATATATATATATATATAGTTCAAAACTTACATATATATATATTTATATATATGTGTGTGTGTGTGTGTGTGTGTGTGTGTGTGTCTGTGTCTGTGTTAAACTTCCAATCTTAATTCTAACATCTTATATATGTATACACACACATACGTGTGTGCGTGTGTATTTACTATTGACTCCGCCCATCTCTTTGCACGTCAGTTTTAATATTGTTATTACTATTTTCATTGTTTTTTTTTTTAACTCCATTTCCAGCTAATATTAGATTTTTTTCTTGACTTTTACTATTTTGTTCTCAGCCCCGCCTTCATTCTCCCTGCCGACTCCCGTGACTCCAAAACATCAACCAATAAACCTTGACCTCCAGAAACCTGCTCAGCCAATCATAGCTGTCGTCAGATCAGTCTCTCTCTCTACTATATCTCCCTGTCTTATTGTGTGTCTAGTGCAGTGCGAGGCTAAAAGGGTAGAGGTGTCATTTTTTTTTCTCTTTCTTGTGTTAGCTTTTTTTACTTTTGCTTTCTTTATTTTTACTTACTGTCTGTTGGAATCTAGGTCATACCATATAGACGCAGTCATACAGTCACAAATACATACACACGCATA
Organism: Octopus bimaculoides; assembly: GCF_001194135.2. Lineage (NCBI taxonomy): Eukaryota > Metazoa > Mollusca > Cephalopoda > Octopoda > Octopodidae > Octopus > Octopus bimaculoides. The sequence goes on along the minus strand of NC_069000.1, from coordinate 34,569,855 downwards.
CATGCACAAAGTCACAAAAACTCACACACAGATAAGGTGACTGTGAGTGTGTGGTGTGAGTTGTCTTCAGCAATGTGTGTGTGTGTGTGCATATATGTGCCTCTGAATGTGAGCGTGTGTTGTCTTTAAACACGCACACGTGTGTGTGTGTGTATATATACTCATTATTCTTTTTATCTGTTTCAGTCATTAGAGTGTGGCCATACTGGGGCACCACCTTGAAGAATTTTAGTCGGACGTATCGACCCAGTACTTCTTTTCAGTTTTTTTTTTAAAGCTTGGTAGCTCATTCTATCTGTGTCTTTGCTGAACCGCTACGTTACGGGGAGGTAAACACAACAACACCGGTTGTCAAGCGGTGGTGGGGGACAAACATAGACACACACACATACCACGGGTTTCTTTCAGTTTCCGTCTACCAAATCCACTTACAAGGCTTTAGTCGGCCCGAGGCTATAGCAAAAGACACCCACCCAAGATGCCACGCAGTAGGACTGTACCTGGAACCATGTGGCTAGGAAGCTTCTTACCACACAGCCACGCCTGCGCCTATGTATACACATGCAGTTATTCTATTCCTACATCTTGGGTCCTGAAGTTCAAATTCCACCATAGCCTACAGTACGTGGTATACTTATTAAAAAAAATTTTTTAAATTTTGCTGTCTGATTTAACAACCCTCACCTTTTATACTTCGAGTGTCCCTAGCGGAGTTCACTCTGTTCGTAAAGAATTCGGGAGCAAGTCTCCGGTTTGCGGATAACTTCGTCCCTGGCTTCCAACAGTTTCGGAAACTGTGAAGACTTATGAGTACTGCTTTCCTTCCAATCTAAAAGATCACACACTAATCTTTATTTTTTCTTTCTTTTTCTTTCTTTTGTCATTGGACTGCTGCCATGCTGGGGCAGCGCCTCGAAGGGTTCAGTCGAATAAATCGATCCCAATATTTCTTTTTAAAGCTTCGCACCTATCGTATTGGTTGTTTCTGTCGAAACTAACTCACGGTGACTTAAACAAACCAACACTAGTTGTCAAGCGTTGGGAGTAGGACAAACGCACATACAATTTTGAGGGGTGGGGGAAGTTGATTATCAATCACAGTGTTCAATTGGTACTTATTTTATTGACTCCGAAAGGATGAAGGGCAAAGTCTACTTTAGCGGAATTTGAACTCTGAACGTAGAGACACGAAATGCTTAGCGGTGTTTCGTCCGGAGGGGCTGACGATTCTGCCAGTTCGCTGCCATATTCCTCTATGTAAATGTTATTCTATAATCCTTCTTACTTTTTTACCATAGGCACAAGACCTGAATTTTTAGGAGGCCAGTCGATTACATTAACCGCAGTGTTCACCTGGTGCTTATTCCATTGACCCCGAGAAGATGAAAGGCAAGGTCGACCTCAATGGAATTTGAACTCAGAACGTAAAGACGAACGAAATGCTTAACAGCATTTCGTTCGGCGCGCTAACGATTCTACTAGCACGCCTGTATTGTCTGTTTCAATCATAGAATATGTAAAGAAACAGTAATATCGGAGAAGATTTTTTTTTTAATGATAAATAAACCGACTACGACATCTGAGTTGGTAAAATTTGTTATATCTATACCAGAACCTACTTTATCAGTTATGTTTCGAAGAAATGTTTGTCAGACGACAAGGAAATGACGTGATCGTCTGCAGTCGATAAGCCGGAGGGTGATGGCATCTGGTTGATTTGGTTCAGATAAATTAAATCGAAGAGAAGAAACAATTAAAAGAGAATACATATGAATTAATGCGAATAATGTCCAACCTAAAGCAATGCAAATATTTATTTCTTAAATATGTTTCTGAGAAATTGCAAGAGTAAAAACAAATTGGTGATTTCTGAGGGAAACAAGGGGAAATTGTTGGCTTG
>NC_069000.1:34564311-34567241 GCF_001194135.2 Octopus bimaculoides | reverse complement strand
TATATATATATATATGTCTTTTTTTCTACATTTTTTCGTGCAGCTGAAGATTGCTCTTCATATTGCATTTAAGGTAATGCTCACATTACTTAAATAAATTGAAGTAGCATGAAACGTGCGTACTGCAATCACTTTTGAAATCCGTGTTGCTTATTATTTGATTTTAATCACCCATCCTTTTGGGATGTGATATTCGGGTGCCTTCGCATAAGTACCATATTCAAGCCTTGAATCTATATCTAAACCGTATATATATATATATATATATATATATATATGTTAACTCCTATAAAGTCAATCTGTTGATATTTAGTCTATTCACGGCTCATTGAACTTTTGAGGCGACCTCTCCGTTCCACGTCAGCTGCTATGCATGAGAACCGCAAATATTTCAGAGGTACTAGTATGTATGTATGCATGTATGTGTGTGTATGTGTGTGTGTGCCTGCGTGCACGCATTTATGTATGTATGCAAGCATGTATGTATATTTTTATGCGTGCGTACATATGTGTGTTTATCGATACAAATGAAGAAGCACTCACACATACACGCGCACACATCTACACACAGACATAAATCTATCTATCTATCTATCTACCTATCTATCTGTATATGAATGTTAAAAACCTGTACCATTCTGCATGATAAAACATTTGCGATAATGTCGCCTCTGTACACAGACCCCACAAAAAAAATATATATTTTGCCTACAGCAGACCCAAAAGTGCCGCCCGGGACGAAATGCCCCTACCGCTCCCCACCTACGCTAGTGCGCATAGTGAGACTGAGCCCGAGACGTTTGAGGGACAGCTAAACCACACACACACCGGACCCATTCAATAGCGGTGAATTGTTTACAACATAGATAAACATAACACTGCACATTAAAATTATACATGATAACAGATTCTAAACATATACTGTAAATAATACAAAAACCATATTCACGAAACACCGATGAGGACAAAGGGATAAAAACTGCCTAGTGAGAGATGGGTCAAATACAATAAGTCAGGGCACATAATATTGCAAATGGGGATTCTTAGGGCTTAATAAAAAATGTTCATAATATTTGGATGGAAGGAAATTCTAGAATTTCTCTATGCTGAGATAAATATTCAACAGGGAAGGGAATGATAAAGTATATATTAGAAACTATGAAAATTACTTGCTATAAGAGACAGGGTTGCCTATCGGGATATAAGAGAGGTTGAAAGGATTACTAAACTTTAAAAATTTTATAGTGCCAAGAGGCTGGTCTTTCGGGATGTCTGTAAAGAAAGGGGTCTTTAGTAAAGAGTATTTCATAATTCTGTGTGCTACACAGGTTGCATGGCGTCTTGTATTCAGGCTTTGACTTTACATTCGAGATAACACTCCAAATTAAATTTTATAACAAGTTGGGATACTTCAGTTCCAAAATATAGATAGAAAACGAAGTGGTATTGGTGGTGGTAGAATTTGGGAACGAGTAGGTACGTTGGTCATAGTAAAACTTGAAAGTGTTTGCCGTGAGGCCAGAGCATGCGTCGGTGGAATTTGTAATTCGCACTTGACATGTCCTCAGTTAAAAATCTTAATTTAAGGGCGTAATTGCTAGGATTAGTGTGGTTTCAGTAATCATTAGTAGGGATGGTATATGTTTAGCTTGGTTACGACAGCTTAGACCTATATACGATAGGTTTCTTTAAGTTTCTGTCTACCAAATCCATTCACATGGCTTTGGTCGGTCCGAGGCTATAGAAGAAGACACTTGCCCAAGGTGCCACACAGTGGGGCAGAACCTGGAATCATGTCATTAGGAAACAAATTTCTTACTAGACAGCCACCCCGACAAATATATGAGGGCCTTTACGTTTGTTGTTGTGTAACCCAGTGTTTGCTTGTTTTTCTTTTCTTCTTTTAGTTGTTTCAGTCGACTGCGGGCATGCTGGATCACTGCTTTTAGTCGAACAAATAGACCGCAGGACTTATTCTTTGTAAGCCTAGTACTTATTCTATCAGTCTCTTTTGTCGAACTGGTAAGTTACGGGGGACGTAAACACACCAACATCGGTTGTCAAGGATGGTGGGGGATGGCGTTTGAAAATATATGGATCGAATCCATATGAGCCGGAACTATTTTTTTTAATATCTAGGACAACATCGACCAATGTGTACTCCCCTTATATTGTGACGGTGGGTTGTGAGTTGAGGGAATTTGGCTGCTATTTCTAGCGGAGTGAATGACCACATTCTAGGGTCTGTCGTTAACTCGTATAAATTATAATTGTTTTACTGGCGGTAGATGTAGATCAGTGACCTATGATATAATACTAATACTTGGTGGTAGTTGTGGCGGTGGTGGTGTGGTGTGGTGGTGAGAGAGTGTGTTGTTTTGAAGAGAGGGATATTGCTTTGATGATGTAAGTCAAATATCCGGTTGTAAAATCCTCACCTTCCTAGTTTGTCTAAGAGGACATATGAGAACAGCCAGTCCTCCTCAGATCAAAGGGAGATAGCGAGACATAGAAAGGGAAAGAGAGAACTGATTATTGTTCACTAAATTGTTCGGTTAGCATAGGATATGATGACAAGTTCTTGTAGGAGTGGATTTTTAACTCCATCAAGGCGATATAGGATGGTGGCTAGAACTTACATAACATCGGTTACCAGCCCACGAGTCGCAAGATAATTGAAAAACACAGAATCTGCAACTTCCGAAATATATAAAATGTAAAAATGATTATGAATATGCTTAAACAGCTTATATAATAAACCACGGGCATAACTCATAGACAGAATAAAGATCACGACACGCCATTTACTGCAAATAAAAAACAAAAAGAAAAGAGAACTCTTTACTCTTTTACTTGTTTCAGTCATTTGACTGTGGCCATGCTGGGGTAACCGCCTTCAATGGTTTAGTCGAACAAATTGACCCCAGTGC
>NC_069000.1:34562987-34564301 GCF_001194135.2 Octopus bimaculoides | reverse complement strand
TCTTTTACTTGTTTCAGTCATTTGACTGTGGCCATGCTGGAGCACCGCCTTTAGTCGAGCAAATCGACCCCAGGACTTATTCTTTGGAAGCCTAGTACTTATTCTATTGGTCTGTTTTGCCGAACTGCTAAGTGACGGGGACGTAAACACACCAGCATCGGTTGTCAAGCGATGTTGAGGGGACAAACACAGAGACACAAACACACATACATATATATATACGACGGGCTTCTTTCAGTTTCCGTCTACCAAATCCACTCACAAGGCTTTGGTCGGCCCGAGGCTATAGTAGAAGACACTTGCCCAAGATGCCACGCAGTGGGACTGAACCCGGAATCATGTGGTTGGTAAGCAAGCTACCTACCACACAGCCACTCCTAAGGCGATATTTCTCTAAGTAATGCATCTTTTACTTGTTTCAGTCATTTGACTGTGGCCATGCTGGGGTAACCGCCTTCAATGGTTTAGTCGAACAAATTGACCCCAGTGCTTATATTTAAGACTGGGTACTTATTCTGTCGCTCCATTCTACCGAACTGCTAAATTACGTGAACGTAAACAAACCAGCACCAGTTGTCTCTTGGAGGGGAAGGTACGAGGATACAAGCGCGCATGCACGATGGGCTTCTACACAGTTTCCGTATACCATATCCACTCACAAGGCATTGGTCAGTGCGGTTAAGAAGCTCGCTTTGCAACTACGTGGTTTCTGGTTCAGCCCCATTGAGCGTCACTTTGGGCAAGTATCTTCTACTCTAGCCCTGACTCGATCAATGCCTTGTGAGTGAATTTGGTAGACAGTAACTGCATAGAAGCCTATTGTGTGTGTATGTGTGTGCGTGCATGTATCTTGATGTCCCCACATCCACTTCTAACCAGTATTAATTTGTTTATGTCCTCATAAATGAGAGTGTGCGTCTTATATACCATCAAATACAGTAATGTTATATCATATAATTTGCAGCAAAGTTTTTTGTCAGTGACCAGGTCACAGTTTCGAGCAACAAAAAATATTGACATCACATTACAAATAAATGTTTAAGTAAAATTTACAGCCTTTGAGGGTTCCTGAATGGCTTAACTTATGTCTTCCACATTGCAATCGCATATTATATGGCTATACTATGTTTGAAATAAAAGATATAATGTCCTGGCTGGAAATAGCTTTGACCGTAGCCAGGGCCAGTTTTAAGTCAATTAGACATATTTGTTCAGATCGGGCTCAGCGCCAAGAGAGGGCCTTGCGCACTCGCTCAAGCAGAAGACGGTATGATGAATTTTTAGTATATCATTGCGGCTAATGGAAGAGCCTTC
>NC_069000.1:34561073-34562564 GCF_001194135.2 Octopus bimaculoides | reverse complement strand
TAAAAAAAAAAATAAGGATATGGTTATGAGAGGAACGTCTTTTGATCTTAAGTGTTAGCTTAATCAGGAGTTGAACAACGGCTTCAAATTTTGGTTTAAGGCCAGCAATTTGGGGCAGGGATATGTTCATGACATCGATCCCAGTTCACAACGGGTACTTGTTTTATCAACCCTGAAAGGATGAAAGACAAAGTCAGCCTTGGCAGAATTCGAACTCAGAGCATAAAAAAGGACGAAATGGTGCTAAGCATTTTGCCTGGCGTGCTTAACGATTGTGCCAGCTTGCTGCCTTCAGGGGTTAAAACAAAAACATGCAACAACAACAACGTTGAACTGATGAGGAGAAACTCAACACGGTCGCCCGATTTACGAGAAATATCAATAGTAGCCAAATCTCCTTCAAATTACAGACTACCGTTAAAAGTGGCATATACAGTGAATCATTTATCCAGTGTAGATCCTGGTTGAGTAAACGGGATAGTCGTGGCTGGAATGCCTTTGACAACAGGCTCTGTTTGATCAGGGTTGACCTACATCTGTACAACGACAACTACGACGACGGAAACTATGTAATAACAGTACTGGTGGTGGTGGTGATGGTAGTAGTAATAGTAGTTGTTGTGGTGATGGTTGTAGTAGTAGTAGTAGTAGTAGTAGTAGTGGTGGTGGTGGTGGTGGTGGTAGTAGTAATAGTAGCGGTTGTGGTGATGGTTGTAGTAGTAGTAGTAGTAGTAGTAGTAGTAGTAGTAGTAGTAGTAAAAACAATCCAAATAAAATATATTACAAAGTCAATTTTGCTGCTGCTGCCACTACTACTACTACTACCACTACTACCACCACCACTACTATTAGAATAGTTTCTGCACTTAGTCACTGCCAAGTAAACCCAAATGGGCTGTTGAAGCAACTTGGAGTGTAATTTATGTTTTGTCTGTCAAATGTTGTTTGAATATGAAGATTGCAGACGTATGACCAAACGCCCGCAAGCAGTTACACGACTTTACCGTCGTTTATCTTGAGTCAGACGAACTTGTAGTTTTAATAATAACAGTAATGGTTACAAATTTTTGGCACAGGGCCAGCAATTTCGAAGTCGATTACATTGATCCCTAGTGAATAACTGGTACTTATTCTATCAACCTTGCTGGAATTTACTGGTGTCAAATTTTGTCATGAGGCCAGTAATTTTAGGGCAAGGGGTAAGTCAATTACATCGACCCCTAGTGAGTAACTGGTACTTTTTTTTTTTTTTGACCTCTGAAAAGATGAAAGGCAAAGTTGAACTCAGAACATAAAAACGGATGAAATGCCGCTAAGCATTTTGTCCGGTGTACTAACGACTCAGCCAGCTCACCACCTTAATATTGTTGATGATGATGATGATACTAATAACCTATGTAGAACATTTTCAGTACAGTAAAAAAAAATAACAACACGAAAACAAACAACAACACAAACCAAGGGCCCACAGAGCTGTACTTGGTAGTGTGG
>NC_069000.1:34553979-34557411 GCF_001194135.2 Octopus bimaculoides | reverse complement strand
TTATAGACAGGGATATTAGGAGACGCAGTCGATTCTGAGAGAGAAAGAAAGAGAGAGAGAGAAAGAAAGAGAGAAAAATAAATGAGAAGGAGAGCAAAAAGTCGACTGTTACATCCATCCTCGTTTAGCACGGGGGCTTAATGCAAAAGACAAAACACTGTGACAAATGAATCAGTGATAAACGAATCATCTCTGAGGGAACCTGTGGAAGAGGTAGACCTAGGAAGACCAGGGATGAGGTAGTAAAGCACAACCTTCGAACTTTAGGCCTCACCGAGGCAATGACTTGTGACCGAGACCTTTGGAAATATGCTGTGTGTGAAAAGGCCCGGCAAGCCAAGTGAGACCATAACCCATGGCCTCTGCCAGAAGTGTAGCCAGCCCACTTATGCATACCTTTCCTTCATTGGACACTAAACTCCACTTGCGAAGACCTATTGAGGTAAGTGAAATTGAAATCGAACCAAATTCACGTTGCCAGTACCGCCTGACTCGCCTTCGTGCCGGTGGCACGTAAAAGCACCCACTACACTCTCGGAGTGGTTGGCGTTAGGAAGGGCATCCAGCTGTACAAACTGCCAAATCAGATTGGAGCCTGGTGTAGCCATCTGGTTCACCAGTCCTCAGTCAAATCGTCCAACCCATGCTAGCATGGAAAGCGGACGTTAAACAATGATGATGATGATGATGATAATGAACAAATGGTAGATTCATTTACACTAAACTCACTGCCCCACAGCTGTGAAGCTCCCACCACTAGGTATTTCCTTCTTGATCATCTCTTCTTTTTCTTGCAGAGAATTCACTCTGCTGTGTCGTTTTTAGGATCAGGAGCCTTCATGGTTTTTTCTGTCACTGGTCCCATGTTGATGGACATCAGTTCGTAAATCTGTATAAATAATATGCAGCCTCGAAACATATTTGGATGTAAGGGAGGTTGTGTGTGTGTGTGTATTTGTGTGCGTGCACGCAATGGCCTGAGTATCTCAAAAGTATAAGAGGTGTATTTTGTTTATTGTTTGGTCAGATTAAGAAGGGCAGCAGTGTCGTTATCATCATTCTTATCATTATCATCATAATCCTCATCAAAACCTCCACCACCATTTCCATCATCATTGCCATCACCGCCACTACCACCATCACCACAATCATCGCCGTCGTCGTCATCACAATCATCACCACCACCGCAATTCATCATGATCATCATCACCATGATCATTGTCATCATCACCATCACGATCATGATCATGATCATCATCATCATCATAACAATCATCACCACCACCACAATCTTCATCATCATCATCGTCATCATTGTCAACATCATCATCATCGTCATGATGATCATCATCATTGTCATTGACGAAACTTGGTAGGAGGAAAACAAGGATCTTACCCCCAGTCACTCAAATGCTTTCAACAGAGCAGACACAACGAAGTGCACCCAAGGACTAGGCAGTGGAGTTATTAAAATGGACAATGGATTAAGTCCACCACGTGTTGGTGGTGGGCATGGGAGGCTATAAACAGTATAACAGAACCAATGTGAACATTATCAGCAACTGAACTCAAAGTATTGATACGGAAAGTTAAAATAAACACGAATCTGACTTATTTCGAGCTTTAACAGGGAGACAAACCTTCACCAAAACATTCTCAATAAATAAATGAACAAACAAACAAACAAACAAACAAACAAACAAACAAATAAATAAATGAGATTGATTTTAAAATGATTTCTATTTTCTTGAGGATTAATATGTCTGATTCATTGAGTCATGTTCGACGTGCTTTTGGCATAGCAATGGTGATGATGAGCATGGTGACTACGATGATAACGATGATGATGATGGGGCATTGATGATGATGGTGATTAGGATAATGATGATAGTGATGATGATGACGACGACGATGATGATGGAATTAGTGATGGATCTAGATGTTGTTTATAAGTACATGACTCGCTTCTCTTGGGGTCCCAGGGAGACTCAATTATGAGATAGTCTGCTTAAAACTCTCTTCAACTCGTTATTTTAATCGAATCACCGCAGCCAATCTTATGTATGCGTGTATGTATGTATGTATGTGTGTATGTATGTGTGTATGTATGTGTGTATGTATGTGTGTATGTATGTGTGTTATGTATGTATGTACATATGTATGTTATGTATGTATGTATGTATATATGTATGTATGTATGTAGGTAGGTAGGCAGGCAGGTAGGTATGCATGCATGCATACATTGACCCCAGTACTTTTTTAAAGGCTGGTACTTATTCTATCAATATCTTTTGTTGAACTACTAAGTTCAGGGACGTAAACACACCAACATTGGTTGTCAAGCAGTGGTGGAGACAATCACAGACACACACACACACACATTTTATCTTTTACTTGTCTTAGTAGCTTGTTTTTACTACAGGCACACAAAACTTTTTTTAAAGCCTGGTACTTATTCCACCGGTCTTGTTTTGCCGAACCGCTAAGATACAGAGACGTAAATATACCAACTCCGGTTGTCAAGCGGTGGTGCAAGAACAAACACAGACACAAACAGATATATATATATATATTTCCTGGCATTTGTGCCAGTGGCACGTGAAAAAACATTCGAGCGAGGTCATTGCGAATGCCACTGGACTGGCTCCTGTGCAGGTGGCACGTAAAATAAACCATTTTGAGCATGGCCGTTGCCAGTACTGCCTGACTGGCCTTCGTGCCGGTGGCATGTAAAAGCACCCACTACACTCTCAGAGTGGTTGGCGTTAGGAAGGGCATCCAGCTGTAAAAACTCTGCCAAATCAGATTGGAGCCTGCTGTAGCCATCTGGTTCACCAGTCCTCAGTCAAATCGTCCAACCCATGCTAGCATGGAAAGCGGACGTTAAACGATGATGACATGTAACCGCATGTGGACTGTTGGCGATTTTCCCAACTTCTTCTTTCTTTCCTTTTGGACTTTCCTGTTTCCGATGAAAAGCTATGTTCAAAATGTAAAACAAAAACTCTCTTCTTTCTCCAAGCATCATATTAATACATTCCTTGTACTACGTCCCAACATTTGATTTTTTAACTCTGTTTTTTGAATTGACTAGATCGCTAGCCACTACACATTCTTTATTTTCTCTCCTTGTTTCTTTCTGTGTTCCTTTCTGTGGAAGAGCGTAGGCTCAAAACATTAAAGACTTTTTCATTTCCCAAGCGTTATACTAATACATCTGTTTGTTGTCTACACCACCTGTTTTCGTCTTTTGTTGTTCTTTGTGAATTCTCCCTATATATATATATATATATATATATATATAGGTTATTTCATATCTTCTCTATAATAACTATTGCTTAACCATTTTCTCGCACTGTCTCTGATGAAGGGATATATAAAATATCCTGGAAGCAGCTGTGAGACTTTTTCTTTATAATTGTTCTGAAATCT
>NC_069000.1:34546894-34552540 GCF_001194135.2 Octopus bimaculoides | reverse complement strand
TATATATATATATATATATATATATATATATATATACACATAGAGAGAGAGAGCTATATAAAAATATATATGTATGTGTGTGTATGTATGTATGTATATGTAATATATATATATGTGTGTATATATCTATATATGCGTATGCATATATGTATCTAGTTGTAAAATATACACATTTACATATACATACATACATATAGACATATGTGCGTGTGTGTGTGTGTGGAGACATAGAGATAGAGAGAGAGAGATATGCTTGTGTATATTTATGTGTTTGCATGTGTCAATATCCATACGTGTGTGTATCTGTACATGTGTGTGTGTGTTTTAAATTGCATAATTAACTTTATTAATAACGTTAATGATGGAGAAATTTTTCCCATCTCTAAATTAACATCTAATTAGATGAACTAATTAGAGTTAGTAATAAACTAAAAACTATTCTCTGACACCACTGACCTATTATAATAGCTTTATGGCAAACAGAGTATTCTGCTGGGAATCTCTCTCTCTCTCTCTCTCTCTGTATGTGTAGCAGTCATAATGATGATGGCGGTAGTGGTGGTAGTGGTGGTGGCACAGCAAAGGCTAGAAGCTTATTTACAAACACATAGGAATGGTTTCCTATTTAGTCATGAGGCCAGCAATTTTGAGGGGAGGGGTAGTTGTCGATATCAACGACCCAGTATTTGATTGGTGCTTTATTTAATCGGCCCCCGATAAAAATAATCCTTTCCGCTTTAGGCACGAGGTTTGACATTTTTGGGGGTGGTGGTGATGAGGGGAAAGTAGTAAGTTGATTACATTGACCCCAGTGCTTGGTTGGTGGTTATTTTACCGGTCCCGAAAGGATGACAGGCAAAGTCGACCTCGGCGGAATTTGAACTCGGAACGCAAAAAGAGGCAAAATGCCTCTTGGCATTTTTCCGGGCATGCTAATGATTTGCATTATCATCATCATCATCATTAAAGCGGCGATCTGGCAGAATCGTTAGTGCGCTGGACGAAGTGGTATTTCGCCCGTCGCTACTTTCTGAGTTCAAATTCCGCCAAAGTCGACTTTTAATTCTTTCGGGGTCGATAAAATAAGTACCAGTTGAACACTGGGGTCGATGTAATCAACTAGCACCCTCCCCCAAAATTGCTGCCCTTGTGGCAAAATTTGAAACTATTATTATTATTATTATTATTACTGCATAACCAAATAGTAGAAGTTTTACATTGGAAGCTTTGCCCAGAAATGGCGATTTGAAACTGGAGACACATGGCATGAACATTGGGTCGAAAGAGTGCTGGAGTTAGAGAATTGTAAGATTCTGCAGAACTGTCCTATTCAAACGGGCAAGAAGCTAGAAAATAATAGACCTGACATAATGATAGCCAAGGTAAAAATGGCTACTAAATGACCCATTATGCTTGTTTGATTCCAGGATCGTAAAGAAAGAAGATGAAAAACAATAACAAAAAAAAAAAATCCCTTAAAATTTGAAATTGCAAGAATTTGGAATATGGAAATTGTAAAGGTTGAGTGTATAATAATTGATGCATTGGGAACTGTGAGTAGAGATATAGACAAACGGTTGAAGGAGATTGGAACAGAGTGCCCTGTTGAGATTCTACAGAAAGTTTGCCTCTTAAGGGCAGGAAAGATTAACAGGAGGGTTCTAAGCACTTGAAAGACTATTGAAAGCTTGAGGATACTTAAGGGTACTGGTTGTAACCCGCTATCCACCAAATTCTACAAGGAATAAGAACGAACCCGAGTCAGATCAATAATAATAATAATAATGATAATAATAATAATAATGATAATAATAATAATAATAATAATAATAATAATAATAATAATAATGATAATAATAATAATCCTTTCTACTATAGGCACAAGGCCTAAAATTTTGGTGGAGGGAGAGGTTGATTATATCTTCCTGCTGTTCACGTTCTGAGTTCAAATGAAGACGAAGTCGATTTTACCTTTCATCCTTTCAAGACCGATAAAATAAGTACCAGTTGTACATGGTGGTCAATATAATCGACTAACATTTTTCCTGCAAAATTTCAGGCCTTGTGCCTATAGTAGAAAGGATTATTATTATTATATTGTTATTATTAAGGGACTGAGCTGACGGAGTTGTTAGGATGTTGGACAAAATTCTTAGCAGCTTTTCTTCTCGTCATTTATGCTCTGAGTTCAAATTCCGCCAAGGTCGACTTTGCCTTTCATCCGTTCGGGATCGATAAATTTAGTACCAGTTACGCACTGGGGTCAATGTAATCAACTTACCCCCTCATCCGAAATTGCTGGCCTTGTGCCAAAATTTGAAACCATTATTATTATTATTATTATTTAAGGCGGCAAGCTGGTAGAATCGTTAGCACCCTGGCTAAAATGCATAGCAACGTTTTGTTCATCTCTAAGTTCCAAGTTCAAATTCCGTCAAGGCCGACTTTGCCTTTCATCCTTTCAGGGTTGATAAATGAAGTACCAGTTGAACACTGGCGTCGACATAATCGACTTACACTCTCTCCTGGAATTGCTGGCCTTGAGCAAAAATTTGAAACCATTACTATTTTGAAATTGCATGCTAATTAATTTAGGAAGTATTTCATTTTGAGGTTTGGTGACAACAAATTTCCTCAAGTCTCAAGAATTTCCCTTAGAATTCTTGGAATTGCTGGAAGTCAGTGACATGAAAGAGTGTAGAGGAGAAGACTGATGTATATACCAAAATATCAGGAAAATGCTTAAGTGTTTACTTAGCTTTTAATTTTCCCAGTGTTAACTTTGTTTTTGTTTTTTTTTCTAATTGGCCCCGGGAGAGAAAAGGAATCAACAGATTAAATATCAGTTATACGTTAGTGTTAATCTAATCAACCATACATTTACACTTGTCCTACAGTTGAGGCCAAGTGTAAGAAATCGTTACCATTATCATCATTAAAAAGACGACGAGCTGGCAGAATCGTTAGTTTGCCGGGCAGAATGCTTAGCGGTATTTCACCCATCGCTATGTTCTGAGTTCAAATTCTGCGCAGGTCGACTTTGCCTTTCATCCTTTCAGGGTCTAGTGTTGCTAGGATGAATCCTTCTGTTTCAGCTTTCAAACCAACACTCTGCAGTCACTGAGGGGTTCTTCTTATATCTACATCAGCTTCCCCAGCTTGTTTAGGGTATTGCCCATACAATGGTTTTTCTTCAAGCTTTCCTGTTTGGCTTTTGTTTTACACTTTTTTGCTGCTTTAGTGGGTGGTGTGCCCTCCTTATCTTCTTCATAATCCTTTAAGATTGAGTGCAGTCTCTTACTCTATTCATGTTGCCTTACCAGCTGTATCGTTCAGTCGGTGTTACTTTGGAGGTACACTTGAAGTCCTATCGTGGTCGTTTTATAGGACGTTTCAAGATGGATTAAGCATTTGCTGCTTTTCTTTTGTAGAAGATAGAACCTGCAGACGCCTGATTTTGGGTGGTGCATCCTGTTTAGGGTCAGCGGTTTCCTGGCCTTTTTGTCCATACGCTAGACATCACTCAGATTCCAGTTGATGACAACTGGTACCACCAGGGAGTTTATAGCTGCAATTCTATTCTGAGAGTTCAGCTCAGTATTCTGGATTATTCTGATACATCTATAATATTCTTTCCTGATTTCTTTCATTGATCCACATTGAATCCCTTTCCCTTCGTGTATCCCAAGATACTTATGGAAGTCTTCTTGGTTCATGTCCTTGATAGATGCATCATGATTAATTTGGGTTGTGATATTACCTGTCAGTTTACCATGTTTGAACAAAGCTTTTGCACACTTGTCAAAGCCGAATTCCATACTGATGTCATCACTGAATTTTTTCACAGTTATTAGTAGCCCTTTCAGATCCTTTTGGATATAACTTCAGATTGTCCATATAGAGCAAGTATGTGATGATCTTGTCAAACATTTTGTAACCGTAATTTGTTCTACTGAATTATTATTATTATTATTATTATTATTATTTTTAAGGCGGTGAGCTGGCAGAATCGTTAGCGCGCTGGACGAAATATTCAGCAGTATTTTGCCCATCGCTATGTTCTGACAAATTCTGCCAGGGTCGTCTTTGCCTTTTATCCATTTGGGAATGATAAAATAAGTACCAGTTGACCACTGGGGTCAATGTAATTGACTCATCTCTACCTCTCCCAAGCTGGCCCTGTGGCAAAAATTTGAAATAATTATCAAAGCAGTGAGCCGACAGAATCATTAGTGTGCTGAATGAAATGCACAGCAGTATTTCGTCTTTCTCTACATTTTGAGATTAAATTCTGGAGAGGTTAACTTTGTCTTTCATCCTTTCGGGGTCAATAAAATAAGTACAAGTTGAGCACTGGGGACGATGTAATCGACCTAAACCCTCCCCAGTGGAATTTCCGGCCTTGTGCCAAAACTTTAAGCCATTAATATTATCAGACTGGGGAGCCGGAAGAAATACTGCTAAGCATTTTGTTCGGTGTGTTAATGATTCTACCAGCTCAGTGCCTTAACAATAATAATAATCCTTTCTTATTCTGGCACAAGACCAGCAATTGTGAGGCATGTGGAAGTCGATTACATCAACCCCCTGCAATCACTGGTATTTGTCCCCTTAATAATTTTTTCTGCTGCAGGCACAATGCCTAAAATTTGTGAGAAAGGGGCCAGTCAATTGTATTAGCCCTAGTGCTCAACGGTGCTTATTTCATCACACTGAAAGGATGAAAAGCAAAGTTGACCATGGAGGAATTTGAACTCAGACCACAAAGACCCAGAAGAAATGTCACTAAGCATCTTGCCCGGTGTGCTAACAATTTTGCCAGCTTGCCCCCTTTAATAAAAATAGCTTCAAATTTTGGCACAAGGCCAGCAATTTCGGGGAAAGGGGTAAGTCGATCATACCGACCCCAGTGTTCAACTGGTACTTATTTTATTGACCCCAAAAGTATAAAATGCAATTTGCTCTCGGCGGGATTTGAACTCAGAACTTAAAGAATCGGCAGAAATGTCGCTAAGCATTTTGTCCAGAATGCTAATGATACTGTCAGCTTCCCATCTTAACAATAACAACAATAATATCTTTTAATTATTTTCTTCCTTTTGGTGATAGTCTATTTTTAGATCAGCTTTAAATTTCCTTTTGTGACGAATAACTTAGAAGAATTAAAGCGAAGAACATATTTCAGACATCAAGTAAAAGCATGCGTGTATATCTTAAAAAAAAATTTACTGACACGCTTTCTAGTTACGTTGAGGACAAGCTCTGGATCGCTAACTTCTTATGAGTAATTGATGAACTTATATACAAGACACACACAGTTGGGGAGAAGAGACTGCAGCCCATTCTATCTGGTCACACGTAATGTGGCTATTTTATTAATGGGAGCACAATAGCTCGTCAGTAAGCATTCACCAGAGCACAAAGTGATTTCACAGACTCTTAGATAAAGTTAGTAAACAAGTTAATAGTTCAATAAAGATGAGTAATACCAGCTAGCTCAGCATATTTTTCATGGTCACTTGTTCAAAATAATAATGATAACAATTGACATGTTTTTTATTTCCTTTCTTTCTTTCTTTTTTCATTTAAGCTCGTCATGATAAATTTTGCTAATCTTGATATTTAATTAAAGTTAGGTGGTGGTTT
>NC_069000.1:34545166-34546607 GCF_001194135.2 Octopus bimaculoides | reverse complement strand
AAGTACCAGTAGAACTCTGTGGTTGCTATAATCGACTTATCCTCTCTCCTCTAAGAAACCAATAAAAAAGAAGCTTATCAAGAACATGTGCACATGTGTTTCTTAGAATACAATTGGTTTTTGCTAGATTAAAGTTGTTTTATTAAATTAGCAAATATGTCTTCAAATACCTCTTGCACCTTGAGAATATACATGCATGTGTACGCATGCGCATGCACACACACACACACACACAAAATTTCCTAGTACGTTACATAGTGTTTGTGTATAATTTGAAACATACGGCATGATTTTAGGTGTGGCTGTGTGATAAGAAGCTTGCTTCCCAACCACATGGTCCCGGGTTTGGTCCCACTGTGTGGCACCTTGGGCCGACCAAAGCCTTGTGAGTGGATTTGGTAGATGGAAACTGAAAGAAGCCCGTCGTATATGTGTATATATATGTATATGTGTATGCGGGTGTCTATATGTTTGTGTGTCTGTGCTTGTCCTCCCAGCATCGCTTGACATCTATGATGGTGTGTTTACGTACCCGTAACTTAGCGGTTCGGCAAAAATGACCGATAGAATAAGTACTAGGCTTACAAAGAATAAGTTCTGGGGTTGATTTGCTCAACTAAAGGCGGTGCTCCAGCATGGCTGCAGTCAAATGACTGAAACAAGTAAAAAGAGTAAAAAGGGAGAGAGAGTATATATATATATATATATATATATATTACTCTTTTACTTGTTTCAGTCATTTGACTGCGGCCATACTGGAGCGTATCTTTGTCCCATACCACTGCATAACAACTGGTGTTGATGTGCTTACTTCCCCATAATTTAGTGGTTCGGCAAAAGAGACTGTGAGAGTAAGTACAAGGCTTTAAAAAAAATCCTGTGGTGATTTGGTCGACTAAAATTCTTCAAGGTGGTGCCCCAGCATGGCCACAATCTGACGACTGAAACAGATAAACAATGTACATGCACTACAACATTTTATCTTCCCATGGGTAAAACGTGGGATCAATGTCGTCAGTTTCTACCTCATCAGAGAAAGAATATCTATTTTATGTCCACGGAGAGATGAGTTGCTTATAACTATTTACAGTGCATACAAACTAGAACTCCGGTATATCTTACATTTGAGATCATCTCCAGTTGCTATATAGTGCAGCGTGAGTTAATTCGCGTTGGCATTAAGTTGAGCCGAGTCGTAGTTTGTAGACACTATAAATAGCGATTAGAATGCAATCTCTCCGTGGACAGAAAATAGGTGTTCTTTTTCAGATGGAGGTTCAAAAAGGTTAGAAACCGGTCTCACTTTTCCTGCTTATGGAACGTAAAAATGTGATGTAACTACATCGTTGCTTACTATTCACAACGGGGCTAAAACGGTTTGCATATTAAAAAAGAAAGGTATTACCTTACATTCTAAATTATATATGAACGTGAGAGTATA
>NC_069000.1:34544242-34544825 GCF_001194135.2 Octopus bimaculoides | reverse complement strand
ATAGAGAGAGAGAGAGAGAGAGAGAGAGAGAAAGAGAGATACGTATATACCTATATATATATATATATATACACATAAATATAGATAGATAGATAGGTAGATAGATAGATAGATAAATATTATATATGAGGTATTAACCCTCTAGGTGGTGTGTTTAAGCAGCAGTTTATAAACATGTGCCATTTGAGTTTATGAAACTATATTCCTGTTTCACCAAGTTGGAATGCCGAGAAGGTCCAGTTTCAGGAACCACGATATGTCACGGGGTTATTAAAACAACAACAGCCACTACGACGACGACATGAAGAAAACATACCAAAACTAATGATGTGCTTGCTTCTTGCTGTTGTTGATGCTTATAGATTTAAACTTAGAAATTACAGGCTGAGCAGAAGAAATACTGGCAACGCGAATTGTAGAAGATTATATTACTGCGCGCGCGTGTGTGTGTGTGAGGGAGAGAAAGAGAAAGGGAGAGAGACTCCTATCATTTCACTTATACCCAGAGACATTAAGCAAATTTCATTACAAGACAAAAAAATGTTTCCATTTCTAATTATAAAGGTTTATCACACCACCATTA
>NC_069000.1:34542004-34543946 GCF_001194135.2 Octopus bimaculoides | reverse complement strand
TAGTTCTCGGTGGAGATTCAGCGTGACACAGTGTGACAAGGCTGGCCCTTTGAAATACAGGTGCAACAGAAACAGGAAGAAAGAGTGAGAGAAAGTTGTGGTGGAAGAGTACAGCAGGGTTCGCCACCATCCCCTGCCGGAGCCTCGTGGAGCTTTTAGGTGTTTTCGCTCAATAAACACTCACAACGCCCGGTCTGGGAATCGAAACCGCGAGTCCGCTGCCCTAATCACTGGGCCATTGCGCCTCCTGCTTTTCCTGTATATCATATGTATTACACAGGACATTTTTCCCTGGCGTCCATGCAACCATATATGATACACATCCACGATTATTTTCAACCACCGAACTAGCTTGGGATTTTATGGAAAGAAAGCTTTAAACTGGCACTCTGTCGGTTCCAACGACGGGGGTTCCGGCTAATCCCATCAAAAGGAACAGCCTGCTCGTGAAACTAACGTGCAAGTGGCTGAGTACTCGACAGACACGCGTACCCTTAACGTAGTTCTCAGGAAGATTCTGCATGACACAGAACGTGACAAGGCTGACCCCTTCGCAATGCAGGTACTACTCATTTTTGCCAGCTGAGTGGGCCAGAGCGATGTGGAATAAAGTTTCTTGCCGAAGGTCACAACGCGCCAACGGGAATCGAACTCACGACCTTAAGATCGTGAGCCAAATGCCCCTAACCACTAATGGAATGCTTTCTATTACTTAGAACGTATGAAACAACAGCTAAGAGCACGGACGTTCGGGATAAACGTATGACAATGCTTTCGACAGGCTGAGTAAAGTAAGGCAAGCAATGAGACATTCCAGTTTAAAAAGACGAGATGGTCAGGGCTGGAACACCTTTGATTCAAATGAGTAAAACTGTTATAGCTTGTTGAATTTACTTACTATTTAGCAAATACTAAAAGTAGCTGACTTTGCAAAAATGTAGTTTCGGGTTCAGTCCTACAGCACGGCACGTTAGACAAGTGTCGTCGACTAAAACTACCGGACCGACCAATGATTCGTGAGAGAATTTGGTCGATAGAAACCATGCGAAAATCTATCTATCTGTCTATCTATCTATCTACCTACCTAGCTGTCTAATCTACCTATCTATCTATCTATCTACCTATCTACCTATCTATCTATCTATCTATATCTATCTATCTATATATCTATCTGTCTGTCTTTTGTCTATGTGTGGTGTGTACGTGCATGTCTGTCTTTGTGTCTACTGGATCAAGGCTGACTTGGGCTAAAAAAACTACTACTACTACTACTAGTAATAGTAGTATTGTTTTTGCCCCTTTTTATCACTCCGTGTCAACGAGTAAGCAACGGACATAATCAACCAGCCTGCTAGAAACAACAACTAAATCTCCTTCAATTCATACCAACCCCGAAAGACAGACCAAGTAATGGACGTATTATCGATTAGCTGTACCAAGGAAAACTAACGGAATGGTCGCGGCTGGATTGACTGATCATAAGTTTGGTCGGTTACGGCTGATCTAGTGCTAAAACAAGACGTATTTCATTTCTGTCTGTGTTGGTAAATTCTAGTTCTCACATTACGAAGTTTTAAAGATTTGTTTATTTATTAAACAGTCTATAAACATCGTAAGATGACTTCAAAAACTAACATAAATCCGTACTTTTTCTCAAATTTCATTCTACAATATTTTCGCGTGTATGTATGTATGTATGCGTGTGTATGTATGTATTATATATCTTATGCATACATAATACACACATATACATACATACATATATATACATATACATACTATACAAGATACAAATTAAGATATATGCTATATATATATATATATATATAGCATATATCTTAATTTGTATCTTGTATAGTATGTGTATCTGTATATATATGTATATGTATATATGTGTGTGTATATATATAGTTGGAATTTACAAAAAAAAAAAAAAAAAAAA
>NC_069000.1:34540816-34541699 GCF_001194135.2 Octopus bimaculoides | reverse complement strand
ATATATATATATATATATATACATAAACATACGTATATAGATTAAAATAGGAAAAGGAAAAAAAAAAACATTTGGCGTCATTCGAAAAAAAAAAAAGAGAAAAAACATTTAATTTAGGTCGAGAGTATAAACATACAGTCTCTTGCAGCTGTTTCGAGCATGCGGTATCATGATACTTGAATAAAGATTCCATAAGCTGAGTATACCGTTAATAGAGAGGGAGAAGTCATAGAGATGTAAAATTGAAGGAATTTCCACAATCGGAGATATTAGTATATCCAGTTTGTGAAAAAATGGGAGAAGAATCAGACTAAAACAGGTATGTGTTACGTAGTTTCTTGATCAAATAAGTAATAAAGTTATAGGTAATGTCCATTAGCAGTTTCAAGTGAGAATGTTCAATGATAATCTATGTCTAGGAATAGTGGAAGTTACTAGCAGTCAGGGCCGGCCTAGCAGCATTATGGGGCCCTGAACATGTCAGTTCCATGGGCCTTATAATATTTACTTAATGACAGCAAGCTACAGCTTACACAGGTCAGAATTGGACCCTAGACTCAAGAGGCCCCAGGCAATTGCTCAGTCTGTCGATACCTTAAGACGGCACCGTATACACAAAAAAAGATTATGCGTACATCAAAACATATATCCACAATAATTAAGAGCACAATTGATAACTGGCACTCCGTATATATATATATATATATATATATATATATAAGTATATGCATATATATATGTACATGTATGTATATACGTTCATCTACATGTACATAAAAACACATAACTAGGTACATGACGTGGCAAAAGAACAAGGACAAAATGGTAAACACGGTGCAACAAACAAGCAGGCCACATAGAAACATCCCCTTCATCAGCTGCC
>NC_069000.1:34539419-34540540 GCF_001194135.2 Octopus bimaculoides | reverse complement strand
ATATATATATATATATATATATATATATATATATATATACACACACACACCACCAACAACAGTATATGATTAATATAGCCCGTAATATTCTTGATGATTTTGGATAACCATTGCTTTAAATAAATTTAATAGTAATTAATATATAATTATGAATTAATTACATAATCATGGCATTAATGATGTTTATTCTTAATGAAACAGATGTTGAACACAATTAAATTTTGAACTATCTGCGAAATGTGAGCTGTTTTGTATATATCAGATATAAATACATGTGTGTATGTATGTACACACACACACACACGTACGCACGCACATATATAATCTTTCAATTGGCAATAATTTACAAATTTACGAATGAGACTGAAAAGCCTATTTTTGCGCATATCACATTCCAAACTTGTGGACCTTATGAAGTTAGATAAGTGTTACACACGAAACTCCGAGCCTTTGAGTCTGTTTTGAAACTTTCTAATGATTAACAAATTAAAATAAAGTGCGTACACACGCACACACATTTTTGCCATATATTAAATAATATTCACGTGATATATTATATACGCTTGATAGCTTTTAAAGATGTGATGGCTGTGATTAGCTTCACTTCGTTACTGCGGAAACAAGTTGACTCATATTACTTTGTGGTTTACATCACGCTCGGAAGAAGAATCCGGATTACGTCATATCGCTTCACATAGAAGCGAGAGTTTAAAGGAAATGGCAGTTTGATTAAAATTATGAAATAAAATAAAGAATAATGCGTGTAAAATTTAAAACTAAAATAGATTGCCGAAATGTTGATTCTTAATGCAAGCGGGTAACTGGCGCAAATATAACTTCATGGTGTTGTGAATAAGGAATTGTTTACGGAAAAGTATAGTAAAAATGAAACCGGCTTGTGTACGGTGGTGGTGGTAGTTGGGGGCGTGACTGAGTGGTAAGAAGTTAGCTTCCCAACATGATTCTGGGTTCAGTGTTACTGCGTAGCATCTTGGGGCAAGTGTCTTCTGCTATAGCCTCGGGCCGACCAAAGACTTGTGAGTGGATTCGGTAGACGGAAACTGGAAGAAGCCTGTCGTATATATCTATATCTACCTATATATATATATATATATATATAT
>NC_069000.1:34536495-34539188 GCF_001194135.2 Octopus bimaculoides | reverse complement strand
GTCCCCCGTAATCTAGCGGTTCGGCAAAACAGTCAGATAAAATATGTATCAGGCTTTAAAAAAAGATAGATGGGTACTGATCTCGATTTGTTCGACTAAACCCTTTCAAAGCGGAACCCCAATAAGGCCGCAGTACAAAGACTGTAACAAATAAATAAAAAACAAAAAAAAGATACATACATATGTACATAAATACATACATACACAATACATACATACACAATACATACATACATACATACGTACATACATACATACATACGAAGCAATAAGGAAGGGAGGCAACTTCTGAAATAATTTGCAATGAAAATTGCTTCCCCGTCTGAAGACCGAAAAAGAATTTTTTTACTCTATATAAATATACATACTCTTTTACTTGTTTCAATCATTTGACTGCGGCCACGCTGGAGCACCGCCTTGAAGGGTTTTAGCCGAATAAATCTGCCCCAGGACTTATTATTTTTTTTAAAGGCTAGTGCTTATTTCATCGTCATCTTTTACCGAACTGCTAAGTTACGGAGGATATAAACATACCAACACCGGTTGTTAAATGGCGATATGAGGGACAAACACGGACTCAAAGACGCACACATACACACGCACACACAGATGATGATGGTGATGGTGGTGGTGGTGGTATTGATAATGTTGAAACAGATTAGAAGATTATGTGATATCAGCGTTTATATTAGAGAGACCAAGAGATAGACAAAGGGATAGGTAGGTAGGTAGAGAGAGAGAGAGAGAGAGAGACAGACAGATAGAGAGGTAGGTAGGTAGGTAGAGAAAAGAGAGAGAGAGAGGGAGACAGAGAGAGAAAGTATTAAGAGGCAGCAAGATAGAAAGCCTGAGAGGCAGAATTTTGTGATATCAGCATTTATAAAAGAGAGAGAGGGGGGAGATAGAGGGAGGGAGAGAGAGACAGACAGACAGACAGAGAGGTAGGTAGGTAGGTAGAGAGAGAGGAGAGAGAGAGGGAGAGAGAGGTAGGTAGAGAGAGAGAGAGGAGGAGACAGAGGTAGGTAGGTAGAGAGAGAGGTAGAGAGAGAGGGAGACAGAGAGAGAGGTAGAGGTAGAGAGAGGGAGACAGAGAGAGAAAGTATTAAGAGACAACAAGATAGAAAGCCTGAGACAGACAAAGAATTTTGTGATATCAGCAATTATAAGAGAGAGAGAGAGAGAGAAAGAGAGAGGAGGCAGACGGACAGACAAACAAACAATTGTTTCTCTTTTGAAATGTCAATTGTTTACTGACTGAATAAATAGCACAGAAACTGTTGTCTGTTGATTCCAGTCATTTTGTCATAGATCAGGTTTGTTTCTCGTTGTGTGTGTGTGTGTGTGTGTGTTATTAAAAGTACAGAAATACCCCCACCCATCTAGTGATCCACCCACCTACCTACTTGTCTACCCCATTTTCCCACTCTCCAGTGGAAAATGATTCTGTAAACATATAGATTAAAATTATGGCACAAAGCCAGCAATTTTGAGGCGGTGGGGAAGGGGGAGTCAATTACATCGACCCCAGTACGCAACTGCTACTTATTTTATCAACCCCTAAAGCTTGAAAGGTAAAGTCAGCCTCAGCAGAATTTGAACTCGGAATGTAAAGACATGAAATCTTACCTGGCATACTAATGATTCTGCCAGTTTGCCATGACTCACTGAACTGTGGCCATGCTGGGGCACCAGCTTGAAGGGGATTAGTCAAGCAAATCGACCCCTCCTCCCCAGTACTTATTTTTAAAGTTCTGTACTTAATTCTAACAGTCTCTTTTGCTGAACTGCTAAGTTACAGCATGGAAGCTGATCATGTGTGTGTGTGTGTGTGTGTGTGCGTGTGTGTGTGTGTGACATTATGTTTGTCTCCCACTACCACTTGACAATTGGTGTTGGTTTGTTTCTGTTCCCATAACTTAGCAGTTGTCCCAGCATGTTCACAGTTCAATGATTGAACCAAATAAAAAGTAAAAGATATACTGAATACACCATTTTGAGCGTGGTCGTTGCCAGAATCGCCTGACTGGCCTTCGTGCTAGTGGGATGTAAAAGCACCCACTACACTCTCAGAGTGATTGGAGTTAGGAAGGGCATCCAGCTGTAGAAACTCTGCCAAATCAGATTGGAGCCTGGTGTAGCCATCTGGTTTCACCAGTCCACAGTCAAATCGTCCAACCCATGCTAGCATGAAAAGCGGACGTTAAACGACGATGATGATGATGATGATATATTGAAACTGGTGACATCATTTTAATTGATACAACATCGCTTCAGCTATTGTATCCTTTGGACATCTTCAGGTACTTGTCATATTTGGTAACATTCTTAGAATTTCAAACTAAACCCTTTATTACATCCACAACAGTAAAGTAAAAGAACCCCTTTGGTCATGAATGAACATGGGATGTACCAAGGAAATTCCCCTCCGAGGCACAAGTCCGGGCAAGGTTAATTATGGAAGATCAGCAGTCGCCCATGCGTACCAGCTTCTCTCCATACCATTATATGTACATAAGGAAAAGGGGTAAAGACACCCTTTGGTCATGAATGACCATGGGATTGCACCAAGAAAGTTCCCCTCCGAGGCATAAATCCAGGCAAAGTTGATTATGGAAGACCAGCAGTCACCCATGCATACCAGCCTCCTCTCTCCATGCCAATGATGTTATCCAAGAGAAAGACAAAGGCCGATA
>NC_069000.1:34533916-34536485 GCF_001194135.2 Octopus bimaculoides | reverse complement strand
CTGTGACATTGCAACTCATTTCTACAGCTGAGTGAACAGGAGCAACGTGAAATAAAGTGTCTTGCTCAAGACCACAACACACAAGTCGGTCTGGGAATCAAACTCACTACATCATGATTGTGAGCCCGATGCTCTAACCACTGAGCCATGGGCTTTCACTATATTCACAACAACATAGTGACCTTAATTCCATTGTCCCACATCAGAGATACCCTTCTTCTTGGAATGTTGCCTGAATCAGAGTAACATATTTGCTGTTGTGTAAGACGTGCTTAAAATTTGTAATGTATCAATAAATTGTCTTGTGTCTAAATATGGTTGTATTGCAGATGGGAGACTGAGTGTTGAAGGATAGGGATCAGGATAACATAAGTCCCCTAGGCACAATTATTGTTACAAATAATAATGAAATACTGAAAACAAGCTACAATATCACAGTCTGTTCATGAAAACTTATGTAAAATTGCTTACACTATGTTGGCAGTTATGTGGAGAGGTCATATCATCTCATTATCCCTTCTTCTCCAAATAGGCGCAGGAGTGGCTGTGTAGTAAGTAGCTTGCTTACCAACCACATGGTTCCGGGTTCAGTCACACTGCATGGCACCTTGGGCAAGTGTCTTCTACTATAGCCTCAAGCCGACCAAAGCCTTGTCAGTGGATTTGGTAGACGGAAACTGAAAGAAGCCTGTCGTATATGTGTATATATATATATATATATATATGTGTGTTTGTGTGTCTGTGTTTGTCACCCCCAACATCGCTTGACAACCGATGCTGGTGTGTTTACGTCCCAGTAACTTAGCGGTTCGACAAAAAGAGACTGATAGAATAAGTACTAGGCTTACAAAGAATAAGTCCTGGGGTTGAGTTGCTTGACTAAAGGCGGTGCTCCAGCATGGCCACAGTCAAATGACTGAAACAAGTAAAAGAGAATACATAAGCCACACATGATACATGGCTTACATTATTTAATGCTTGCATTATCTTTAAGAAACATTTTTTTCTTGATTATTCAAACGAAAATTCTACTAGAAAGATGAAAAGAATGCTACATTTCCATCTGCCTAGTAGCTCTTTGCAATTATTAGATGACAGCAAAACCATAGTCATAGTAAATCACCCTGATGTCCAATCGCAGTAAAAACGAAACAACATCATAGCCAAAATTATAAGTTTTACATCCTGTATGGCAAATCTTTTGACCAAGATATAAACAACTACGAAGCTGATCAGAAAGGAAATAAAACAGAAATATGATACTCATTTAATGTAGTTTAGATATAATGAATTTAATGTTTCATACTTCATTCCATTATACTGTTACAGAATTGTGTTTACATGTACAGATTTATAGAATTCCCAGACAAATCCACTTTGAAATATCTTTCAGTAAGTAAATGATGAAACATACTAAATTTGTTTTGACATAAAATATTCTTGTAGAAGAGGGGTGCACCATATGCAAGGGTGCATCTTATACACTGGCATACTTAATTTGTTTTTTACACAAAAATCCTTGAGAAATAGGGGATGCGTTATATGCAAGGGTGTCTCTTATACACCAGCAAATATGATACATATTGTTTGACTGACTTAATCAAATGACAGATGCCCAAAGAAGATAGTGGGATACTTTGGCCAAAACATAGAGACAATAACAACTAAAACGAGGACACTAGTTTGACTATGTCAGTCGGTATAATAAAGCAATTATAAAGTTGGCTCATTTTCATTATTGCTGGGTGTGTTACATTAATAATACACAACGAAGTCCAGGTGAACCATCATTGGTCCCTATCAAATTTTTTTTAAGGTTCTACCTCTTTCACAGGTTCCCTCTCTAATTGTGGAGAGAACCTGTGAAAGAGGTAGACCCAGGAAGACATGGGATGAGGTGGTGAAGCATGATCTTCAAATGTTGGGCCTCACAGAGGCAATGACTAGTGACCGAGACCTTTGGTGATATACCATGGTGACATACCATACCAAGTGAAATCAAAGTCGTAGCCATTGCTGATGTCATGTAAACAGCACCTGTGAAATCATAATTGTGGTCATTTCCATGTACTATGATCTTCAAATGTTGGGCCTCACAGAAGCAAAAGATGAGGTGGTGAAGTATGATCTTCGAATGTTGGGCCTCATGGAGGTAATGAGACCATGGCAATATGCTATGCTTGAGAAGACTCGTCAAACCAAGTGAAACTGTAGTTGTTGTCAGTGTCATGTAAATGGCACCTGTGCCCATTACACTCTCAGAGTGGTTGGCATTAGGAAGGGCATCCAGCCATAGAAACCCAAGTCAAATCAGACTGGAGTCTGGTACAACTCCCCAGCTCACTCCCTCCATCAAATCAACATTACCTGCACAGGTGCAACTGGGTGCCACATGTTAGATGTTGAAATGATCGCAGAGCAATGTGAAATGAAGTGCTTTGCTCAAGAACACAATGCAACACCTGGTCTGGGAATCAAACCCACAATCTCGCAAATGTGAGTGCAACACCCTAACCACTGAGCCATGCACCTTCACACAAACATACATACATATATATATATATATATA
>NC_069000.1:34532310-34533782 GCF_001194135.2 Octopus bimaculoides | reverse complement strand
TTACTATAAAATCTGGTAATTATTCAATATATTAATTAATATCGATTAATTATCAGGAGGCCAGCACATCTAAAGAATCAAAGAGATTCAGAAATATTATCTGCAATCTCAGGGGATCAACAATTTAGGTCTTAATAGACACAAGATGTGATCTATTTCTAGCGCATTAATTGTCCACGTTAGTGGTCGATGTTATTTTTAAAATATATATATATATATATATATATATATATATATGTATATATATATATGGTGGCCTTCTTTCTTTCAGTTTCTTATTTCTTTATTGCCCACAAGGGGCTAAACATAGAGGGGACAAACAAGGACAGACAAAGGGATTAAGCCGATTACATCGACCCCAGTGGGTAACTGGTACTTTATTTATCGGCCCCGAAAGGATGAAAGGCAAAATCAACCTCGGTGGCATTTGAACTCAGAATGTAGCGGCAGAGGAAATACTGCTAAGCATTTCGTCCAGCGTGCTAACGTTTCTGCCAGCTCACCGCCTTCTTTCTTTCAGTTTCTGCCTACCAAATCCACTCACAAGGATTTGATCAGCCCTAGGCTACAGTAAAAGGCATTTTGTCCAAGGTGCCATGTAGTGAGACTGAACCTGGAACCATGTGCTTGGGAAGCAAACTTCTTACCACACAGCCACGTCTGCACCTGTGTTTATATAGTGTACACACGTTGAAATACCACAACACAGAAGGCCTAACAAATACAATGGATATGTTTTAAATATTTACTACAAAAATAGTCAATCAGAACATTTTTCTTTGTATCAAGTTGGCAAATGCCCAGAACTTATGTTTAGAATTTGCTTGTTTAGCACAAATGATTATATGTTAGTAAAATGGAGAAAGGAAAAAAAATAAGTGTGTATATATATATATCTAAATAAATAAAAACTTTTTATCACACACACATGCCATGGCCCGGTGGGGCTGGCATGGCATGGTGCGGTGTATTCATGTTGCAACTTTGGCGTACATGTACTATGTGTACGTAGGTTGGTAGGTAGGTATGTATGATGTATGTGTATTATGCAAGTATGTATGTACATATCTGTATGTATGTATGTATGTATGTGTGTGTGTATGTATGCAAGTATGTATGTAGGTATGCATGCACACAAAAGTGATAGGAATGTTTATGTAATTACACAGTAAAACAGTGGAAATGTCAGATTTAAAAGAGGTAGGGCAATAATAATAATAATAATAATAATAATAATAATAATAATAACAACACCAACAACAAAAACCGCATCAACAGAACATCAACAAGATAAAGGATTTCTGGTAATCTAGATTGAAGATGGAACCCAGTTAAAGACAACACAAGTTTAAAACAAAAAGGGAAGAGGGGGAGGAGGAGGAGAAGGAGGATGCAGGAAGGGGGGAAGGGTAGTTAATGAAACACTTGCCCACTGAACCACCCCCCTGCTCCACTTAAAAAGAGATATTTAT
>NC_069000.1:34531313-34532080 GCF_001194135.2 Octopus bimaculoides | reverse complement strand
TTATTATTATTAAGGTGGTGAGCTGGCAGAGTCATTAGCACATAGGATGGAATGCTTAGCGGCATTTCATCTGCTCTTATGTTCTGAGTTCAAATTCTACTGAGGTCGACTTTGCCTTTCATCCTTTCGGGGTCGATAAAATAAGTACCAGTTAAACTCTGGGGTCGATGTAATTGACTCATCCCCTCCCCCAAAATTGCTGCCCTTGTGGCAAAATTTGAAACCATTATTATTATTATTATTATTACTTTCATCCTTTCGAGGTTGACAAAATTAGTACCAGTTAAGCACTGGAGGTCAATGTATTTGACTACTCCCCTCCACCCAAATTTTAGGCCTCATGCCTTTAGTAGAAAGGATTATTATTATTATTATTATTAAGGCGGTGAGCTGGCAGATTGTTAGCATGTCGGGCAAAACTCTTAGCAGCATTTCATCCATCTTCATGTTCTGAGTTCAAATTCAACCAAGGTCAACTTTACCTTTCAGGGTCAATAAATTAAGTACCAGTTGTGTACCAAGGTCAATGTAATCGACTAGTCCCCTCCCTCCAAATTTCAGGCCTTGTGCCTATAGTAGAAAGCACTATTATTATTACTATTATTATTATTATTATTATTATTATTCGGATTCTGCCGAGGTTGACTTTGCCTTTCATCCTTTCAGGAACGATAAATTAAGTACCAGTTGCATACTGAGGTTGATCTAATGGACTGGCCCCTCCCCCAAAATTTCAGGCCTTGTGCCTAGAGTAGAAAGGATTATTA
>NC_069000.1:34530422-34531303 GCF_001194135.2 Octopus bimaculoides | reverse complement strand
TTTTATTCTTTTACTTGTTTCAGTCATGTGACTGCAGCCATGCTGGAGTACAGCTTTAGCTGAACAAATCGACCCCAGGACTTATTCTTTGCAAGTCTAGTACTTATTCTATCGGTCTCTGTTGCTGAATCGCTAAGTTATGGAGACATAAACACACCAACATTGGTTGTCAAGCAATGGTGGTGGGGACAAACACAGATCCACAAATACATACATACATACGTACATACATACATACATATGACAAGCTTCTTTCAGTTTCCGTCTACCAAATCCACTCACAAGGCATTGGTCGGCCCGAAGCTATAGTAGAAGACACTTGCCCAAGGTGCCATGCAGGTGGGACTGAACCCAGAACCGTGTGGTTGTGAAGCAAGCTTCTTACCACCCAGCCACTTCTGCACCTATATGTATACATACATACATACACACACACACACACACACACAGAGGGTGTCTATGAAGTCATGGTGCAATTTAAAATACTTGTGTCTTTTTAACTATGCATGACAGAATTAATCTGTAAAACGGATAAGAAAGTAGAAAGACCTACATTTTTTATTCATCTTGTTAATTTTCAACATGTCCACCATCATTACTAGTACAAAGAAAAATATGATTCTGCAGTTCTCAGAAAACATTTTCCAGCTGATTTTCAGTAACACCTTCAATCACATCAGTTATCCTTGCTTTCAAGTCTTCTCGAGGCTTAGTTGAATAAGCAATACTTTTCACACATGTCCCCATAAAAAGAAATCCAGTGGAGTCAAATTTGGTGAACATGGAGGCCAAAATAATGGTCCACCTCTTCCAATCCATCTGTTAGGGAATTTCTCCTCTCTCTCTCTCTCTGTCTCACTGGGTAACCATGTACCTCCTCT
>NC_069000.1:34528536-34529590 GCF_001194135.2 Octopus bimaculoides | reverse complement strand
CACACATAAAAATATACATATATATACACACACACATGTATATATATATATATATATATATATATATATATATGTATAACTATATACACACACACACACATGTATACAAATATATGAATACATACATTCTTGCACTATATATCTGCCTGTAGATGTTAACACTGTGTATAAAGTTACAAGGAGATATGATGAAATGTCTTCATAATGGAGATGAATTAATGTTAATGAGATAAACTTTTCTTCACTCTATTAACCTCATCTTCAGAGATGAAATATATATTTTACAACATTTCAAAATATCTGTCTTGAAGAGTCAATGAGTCAGGAGCAATTATAAGATTGTTGTAGTTAGAGTCAGTAAGAATGTACTAACTATGACTCCAACTCCAACTGAATGTAGTAGTAGTGGTGGTGGCAGTGGCGCTAGTAATAATAATAATAAACCTTTCTACTAAAAGCACAAGGCCTGAAATTCTGGAGAGGGAGCTAGTCAATTACATTGAACCCAGTGCTTATCTGGGACTTATTTTATGAACCCTAAAAGGATGAAGAGTAAAGTCAACTTTGGTGGATTTTGAACTCACAGTATAAGGACGGATGAAATGCCATGAAGCGTTTTATCTGGCATGAGTTAGCACAATTGTTAGCATACTGGGCAAAATTCTTAGCAGCATTTCATCTGTCTTTATGTTCTGAGTTCAAATCCTGCTGAGGTTGCCTTCCATCCCTTCCAGGGTCAATAAAATAAGTCCCAGTTGAGTAATTGGCTAGCCCTCTCCACCAGAATTTCATACCATGTACCTACAGTAAAAAGGACAATAATTATTATTATTATTATCATTATTATTGGTATTATTATTATTATTATTATTATTATTATTATTATTATTAAGGCAGTGAACTGACAATATCCTTAGCACAGAGGACAAAATACTTAGTGGCTTTTCGTCTGTCATCACATTCTAAGTTCAAGTTCTGCCAAGGTTGACTTTGCCTTTTAGCTTTTTGTGGTCAATAAAATAAGTACCAGTTGAACACTGGGGCCAATGTTATC
>NC_069000.1:34526837-34527985 GCF_001194135.2 Octopus bimaculoides | reverse complement strand
CATCATGACTACCCATCTGATAAGGGTTATTCATCATCATCATCGTTTAACGTCTGCTTTCCATGCTAGCATGGGTTGGACGATTTGACTGAGGACTGGAAAACCAGATGGCTGCACCAGGCTCCAATCTGATCTGGCAGAGTTTCTACAGCTGGATGCCCTTCCTAACGCCAACCACTCAGAGAGTGTAGTGGGTGCTTTTACATGCCACCGGCACGAGGGCCAGTCAGGCAGTACTGGCAACGGCCACACTCAAAATGGTGTATTTTACATGCCACCTGCACAGGAGGCAGTCCAGCGGCACTGGCAACAACCTCACTCGAATTATTATTATCATTATTATTATTATTATTATTATTATTACTATCATAACTAAGGCATTGAGCTGGTAGAATTGTTAGCACGCCAAACGAAATGCTTAGCAGTATTTCATCTGCAGTTACATTCTGAGTTCAAATTCCACCTTTCATCCTTTCAGGGTCAATAAAATAAGTACCAGTTATACACTGGGGTCAATATAATTGACTAGCCCCCTTCCCCAAAAGTTTTCCAGGCCTTTTGCCTAGAGTAAAAATAATAATAATTATTATAACTAAAGTGTGTATATGTGTGTGTGTGTGTGTGTGTGTGTGTGTGGTGGGGTTAAATATGAACAGTCTGTTTTATTTTCTTGTTGTTGTTTAGTACCAGGTGTGTGTACATAAACAATCACTCACACACACACAGAGAAACACACACATATACATGTGCATGTCTTCGTGTTTGTGTTTGTCCTACCCCCTACCACCACTTTGCTTGACAACCAGAGTTGGTGTGTTTACATCCCTGTAACTTAGTAGTCTGGCAAAAGAGACCAATACAATAAATACCAAGCTTAAAATAAACAATAAGTACTGGGATCAATTTGTTCAATTAACACTCTTCAAGGTGGTGCCCCAGCATGGCCGCAGTCTAATGAATGACAAAAACAAGTAAAACATAGAAGATCTCTCTCTCTCTCTCTCTCTCTCTCTGTCTCTCTCTCTCTCTCTCTCTCTCTCTCTATATATATATATATATATATATATACTTTATTTAAAAGCAGCAGAAATATAACAAAAGACTGTTACTCTGAGTTTCACGTTCCCGTTCATCGGACAGTTTTGTTA
>NC_069000.1:34520333-34526569 GCF_001194135.2 Octopus bimaculoides | reverse complement strand
TAGTAGTCTGGCAAAAGAGACCAATACAATAAATACCAAGCTTAAAATAAACAATAAGTACTGGGATCAATTTGTTCAATTAACACTCTTCAAGGTGGTGCCCCAGCATGGCCGCAGTCTAATGAATGAAACAAGTAAACGATAAAAGATGAAAGATATCTATGCGTGAGTGACTGACTGACTGAGTGAGTGTATCTCTCTTTCTCTCTTTTACTTGTTTCAGTCATTTGACTGCGGCCATGCTGGAGCACCGCCTTTAGTCGAGCAAATCGACCCCAGGACTTATTCTTTATAAGCCTAGTACTTATTCTATCGGTCTCTTTTGCCGAACCGCTAAGTTACAGGGACGTAAACACACCAGCATCGGGGGGACAAACACAGACACAAACATATACACATATATATATATACATATACATATATACTACGGTCTTCTTTCAGTTTCCGTCTACCAAATCCACTCACAAGGCTTTGGTCGGCCTGAGGCTATAGTAGAAGACACTTGCCCAAAGTGCCACACAGTGGGACTGAACCCGGAACCATGTGGTTGGTAAGCAAGCTACTTACCACACTAATGTACATGAGCGTTTGTTAGCAACTAATAATACTTCATGTTGCTTGCATTGTAATTCTTGTTGGTGGCATTGGTCATCACAGAAACCCCCAGAAGCGTTACCAATCACCCCCCCCCATACATACACACGCACACACATCTGGAGCTTACTCATCACATGTAGTTCTGTAGTTCTGTTTCTGTACGCTAAGGAAATAGACTTTATCTCATACTGGAAACTGCTTGCTGTAGACCACCACCACCACCACCACCATCAACACCAATACTACCAGCATTACAAATACACACACACACACACTCAGAGGGATGATGACAGATCGATAGAGATTCTGATTACTAATCAAATCATCACCATCAGCCTCCTCTATCCCCTCTTCCTCCATCATATTCCTCACCACCACCATTGTTATCACCACTTCTTCTACCACCACCACCACCACCACCATCATCATCATCACTACCAATACTAGTTTTCTTCCACTTTTATTGTTATTACCATCATCATGTGCAGGCATAGTTGTGTGGGTTAAGAAGCTTACTTTGTGACCATGTGGTTTCAGGTTCAATTCCACTGTGCAGTACCTTGGCCAAATGTTTTCTACTATATCCCCAATCTGACCAAAGCCTTGTGAGTGGATTTGGTAGACAGAAACTGAAAGAGGCCCACTGAATAAACACATGCATGTGTGTGTGTGTGTGTGTGTGTGTGTGTGTGTGTGTGTGTGTATCTGTGCGCGCATGTGTGTGGCTTTGTCTTGACATCATTATAAATGAGTTGTAAACAAGCCACATCATCATCATCATCATCATCATCATACATGCAAAATCATTCGGTTCCAGTCTTCTGTGGAACACATGTTTGGCCATGTGGAACACATGGCCAGACATGTGGAACACACACACACAAAACTAGACAAAATGCTTAGTAGCATTTGAACCATTTTTATGTTTTGAGTTCAAATTCCACCAAGGCTAACTTTCTCTTTCACCTTTTTGGGGGTCAATAAAATAATTACCAGTTGAATATTGGGGTCGATGTAAACAACTTTCCCGTCCCCTCAAAAACTGCTGGCCCTGTGCTGAAATTTGAACTCATCACTTTCGTTATTATTGTTAGAAGGCCAGCATATTTGAAGGAGGGGTAAGCAGATTACATCGACACATCGACCCCCCCCATCTCCCACTCCCAGGGCTCAGGTAGTATTTATTTTATCGACCCTGAAAGGATGAAAGGCACAGTCAACCCTGAGGCAGTTTGAACTCCGAACATATAAAGACAGTAGCAATACTGCTATTAACAAATATCATTATTGTATTTACTTGTGTATAAGCCATACCATACTTAATTTAGTGTTAAATCCTGGTACAAATTTTTTTCCCCTTCATTTTTAAGCTCGTTATCATAAATGACGACATTAATTAGACTTGCATGTATCAACAAAGCCAATAGCCATGCTGAAACAATTTTATTGACATAAAAGCTTAATTACAAACAATAATTTGGAGTACTATTACTAGTATCATTGAAAACAAGGAAATAAAATTGTTATACCAATTACAACTTGAAAACAAGGAACTACACAAGATTTTCTATCCTAACGGTTTTCCCTTTTTAACCCTATATTTATACACTATTGTACATAACTTTATTTGCTTCATATTTCACTGTTCCCAAAAAACGAATTATTTCGCACTCTCTCAAAGTTCCTAAAGGTATAAAAAACAACTTTCAGGAACAATAGTAGTTTATTGATGGAGGAGTTTGTAGTTTTTTCTCATATCGAAGTTCGATAAGTTGAAAAATGTTATTTTATAGTATGCAGTTAGCAAATATATATATATATATATATATATATACATACATACATTATATATATATATATCTTTTACATGTTTCAGACATTTTGGACTATGTCCATGCTAGAGTATAACTTTGAATGATATAGTCAAGCAAATCAACCCCTGTACTTTTTTGAAGTATGGCA
Source organism: Octopus bimaculoides (assembly GCF_001194135.2). Classification (NCBI taxonomy): domain Eukaryota; kingdom Metazoa; phylum Mollusca; class Cephalopoda; order Octopoda; family Octopodidae; genus Octopus; species Octopus bimaculoides. The sequence goes on along the minus strand of NC_069000.1, from coordinate 34,524,010 downwards.
CTTACTCTATCAGTCTTTTTTGCTGAACCACAAAGCTACAAGGACAGAAACAAACCAACAATGGTAGTTAAGCAATGGTGAGACTAGCACAAAACACACACACACACACACATATACAAAATGACATGTTTCCTCACAGTTTGTTAACCAAATTCATAAATTCCCTCACAAGGCACTGGTTGACTAGGGACCAGAGTAGAAGACACTTGTCCAAAGTGCCTCTCAGAGGGACTGACCCCGAAACCAGTCAGTTACAAAACAAGCTTCTTAACCATCATACAACCATGCCTGGGTATTAATTAAAAAAAAATAATGTAATAAATATATAATAAATTGTTGTGTGAAATTCAATGCAACCTGTTAATATCAAGTGAAAGTTGGATATTAAAGTAAGTGACTTGTATTTCTCCATGGTTAAGAAATTAGTCAAGCTTGGTTCTTCTGTCCAACTTAATTTGTATTTTTGTGTTACTATGATATCCCTGGAAAGACACAGAGTTGTTAGCATTGCAAGGCAAATGCTTAACAGCATTCTGTCTGTATTTACATTCTGAGTTCAAATTCTGCAAAGGTTGACTTAGCCTTTTACCGTTTTGGGGTCAATATAATATAAGTAGTAGCTGAGCACTAGGGTTAATGTGATCAATTTATCAACCCACCCCTTCTAAAATTGCTGGCCTTGTGCCAAAATTTGAAACAAATATGATATCCCTGGTGCAGGTATGACTGGGTTCAATCCCACTCCATAGCATCTTGGGCAAGTGTCTCCTGCTATAGTTCTGGGCTCACCGAAGCCTTGTGATTGGATTTGGTGAATAGAAAATGAAAGAAGCCAATCATGTGTGTGTGTGTGTATGTGCTATCTCCATGCTTTGACACTGCATGATAATGGTAAAAAGGTCTCATTGTTATGCTTCCAACATTCTGTGAAAGCATCTGGTCATGGAGAAATATAACCTTACTTCAAATATGGTATTACTTGGAAGGTTGATGGTAGGAAGGTCAGTCAGCTATAGCAAGTCCACTTGAACAAATTCTATTCAATCTAGGCGAGCATCAAAAAGTGGATGTTATAACTATGATGTTGATCATCATCATCATCATCACAACAACCTCAGATGGTTGACCAAGATATAAAAATGTCACAGACAGCATGGCTGTCAATGATGAAGTTAACAGTGAGACATCATAAATAACATCTGCAGTGACTTCATCACAAAAGCTATATACGACCAACAAACCCTTTGTGGACTTACAGTGCCAGTAGTATAAACCACAAAGAAGCAAAATTAAACAAAGCTGACAAGAATGTGTGGCAGCCCTTCATGTTAAGTAATGTTGGCTGTAGTAATAGGAATATTGTTAACATATTTAATGATGAGGACATTAAAATAATAAACAAGAAACTATTATTATTATTTTTTTTTTTGGAAGTTTGGAAACAACTCTGGAATATTCCAGTATTATTGTCTTCATCAGTGACTGAAACTTATAAACAGTAATAATAAGAAATGATATCAGTGAATGACTGATATTGCTCTCACTTTTACAGGCAGTTTGGAGACAACTCAAGACATGTTCCAGTATTATTCTGTCCTCATCAGAAAGGTACAGTGTAGGAAATTATTTCAGATACACTTTTCTTTTGCCTTTTGTGACAGACATATAACTGCATAGTAGGAACTTGATGTTATGGTGTTGATACTTTTCTGAGAGTCATTTGAATAGCAAATGGAATGAAGAATTTAAACTATATATTTACTTGTGTTAAGGTCATACTAGTTTATACTTGATTTTAACTGGTAAAACTGAAATGCAACATATACATGGGGCAAAGCTAAAACAATTTGTACCAAGAACTAACACTGAATTAGGTAAAGGTTATGTTGTAGCAAGAGTCATTGACACCCCTACAAATTATATACCAGTAAATATGGTGAATTGATTACTTTGATTCAGCTGGTAGTTTTAATAATCTCTTCTGGTTACAATAATCCTTTAAATAACACTGTGTAACAAATTTTGATTTATTTTTTTTTTGTCTTTGGTCAGTAAGTGTTATTTCCTATTTGCCTCTATCTAGAAATCAAAGGAAATGGTTCTTTTCAAACTTTGCTTTTGTGACTGGACATCAATGTTTTGAAACTGGCCTATTTTCCATTACATTTCAAACAAATTCAGGGCTGAATTGCTGAAGCAGAAATATTGTCATGGCAAATATTCTACTCAATACCACAGATTTGCTTGACCATAACCACTTGAGTATGTCCTTAGTGGCTGACACTATGTGCGTCTGTGATCATGAGCAGGAGTAGTGGGGGAGCATCATAACCATGTGTTGAGAGGGATTCTTTGGGGTTTGAATAAATATTGTAACAAAAGCAAAGTTTGAAGGAGATATTAGCCATTTCTCATACTTTCTAGGGATAAGCAAATAAGAAATAACAGCTGCAATGCAAGGACAAAAATCGTGTTACACTGTTACACATTTATCTTCTTGCTTCACAGTAGACAGCAACACCCAACAAAGCAGTGGTTGTATGGCAGTTGGATTACCATCTCCTCGACAATCAGAGAAAGAAGAAAACATTAGTTATATGGGACACTGCTGGTGAAGCAAGGATGAAATATCCAGCAATCTCCTTTTCTGGAAACCTATGCATGGGCATACAGGTATCAGTAGAACAAAAAGAGCATATATTAAGTAGCTTGTGGAAGACACTGGATAACAAGTTGAAGATATGAAGACTGCTAAGAAGACTGGGACATCTGAGGTGGAAGAGTTACATTGATCCAGGCAAATCACCCAACTAGACAGCTATGGATAGATTGTGATGAACAAAAACACAAGAAAGTTCTAGCAGTCATGTTTTACCATAGTGTATTAATGTAAACTAAGTGACTATAATACATGTTTCTTACAAAAATATTCAGGCCTCAAATACGCATTTGGTGGGTGTTAGTGGGGAAAAAGAATAACATCCCCTAAAAAGGTTCATGTGTTTCCCCATTCTTCAGCGCTTCTTTGTTATCACACAAGGTAACTTTTATCTTTGACTTGCTTCAGTCATTAGACAGCGACCAGGCTGGGGCACCACTTGGAATAATTTTTAGTCAAATGAATCAACCCCCCAAGACTTTTTAAAAAAAAATGTTAAGCCTGATACTTATTCTAACAGTTTACTTTTGGTGAACTACTAAGTTATGGGGAATAAACACACCAACACAGGTTGTCAAACAGTGGTGGCAGACAAACACTGACACAAAGATATATACACACACACACATATGTGTGCGTGTGTATGTGTGTGTATATATATATATATATATATATATATATATATATACACACACACATACATACACAAGCTTCTTTCAGTTTCTCTCCACCAAATTCACTCACAAGGACTTGGTCAGCCTGGGACAGTAGTAGAAGACACTTGCCCAAGGTGCCACACAGTGAGACTGAACCCAGAACCATGTGGTCGGGAAGCAAACTTCTTACCACACAGCCACTCCTGCATATATCCTTTTTTTTTCTTTTCATGAGCCTTTTTAACATGTCATTATATTTTCCTTCAATTTTTATGGGCTGTCATTCAAATTATAATTACTAAGAATTCATTTGGGAAAAGCCTTTTCTTCTTTTTCCATACTAGATGTGAATAGCCATGCAG
>NC_069000.1:34517476-34519428 GCF_001194135.2 Octopus bimaculoides | reverse complement strand
TAAATAAAAAAGAGTCTAGTAAAAACAAAAGCGCACACGGACACAATACACACACACGTTTTCACATATACTCTAGTTTCAAAGTCAAATAAACCTCGTAAAATCACACACACACACAGAGGATATTGGAACACACTTTAAAGAAAAAAATAAATATAAATAAACGTTATTTTTTTACTCTACCTTGTAAGTTATTCCCTTTTGTTTGACTTCTTCTTATCAATGTTATTTAATCTAATTAGTGCAGTCGTTAATTAGAAGATTATTTCATTTCTTTTCCCTTCTTTTTTCTTTTCCTTTTGTTTTGGAAGCCCCCAACTTGCCACTTAATTAAAAGCTAATCACAGTTCGGCAACCTTTATGAGTGAAGTAAGGAGAGAAAGGAAAAAACAAAAAACTTTTCCTCCTGTTCTCTGAGAGTAACAGTAGTACAAGTAATAGTAATAATAATGATAATAATAACGTTTGTTTGTATTTTCTTTTTGTCTTTCTTTTATTCTTTCTTTCTTTCTAAAATGCACTAGGTTTATCAATTTGTAAATAAGAAGCGAGCAGCGTGTTGTCGATTGCTTGGTGGCGTGTGTATACTAACCATTTTTGGCTAACCATGTTTTAGCTGCAGTACCATGTGCTTACTCATGCTGGATAATAAATATACGTAGAGAACAACAACAACAACAACAATAACAACAACTGACTCTCTCCTCTTTTACAAACAGGCTATTTTTGGCTGCAGCTTAGAAAGAAGTCTCCCGAGCCAGCAAAATTTCACACACATCTACAAACGTACACAGACACTAAACAGCACGCCAAACGCTCACACATTGACTGTACATTCACACATAAATACATACATATACATACATACATATATACATGTATGTATATATATATGTGTATATATATATATATATATATATATATATATATATATGTATGTATATGCTGTTCTTTCGTCACACGTACATCTTCCTAGATTACGTACACCACACAAAATACACGCGCGCGCACACACACACACATATATATACACACACACACTCGCACTCATTGCTAATTATAAACTAAACTAGTCGCAATCTGTTCAAGACTGGGACATTGAACACAACACTTACGAACGAAAGGAACTGGCATACACACGAGGATAAACTTATCTCTCTTATTTATTTATTTCATTTATTTATTTATACATAAACTACATGTTTGTGTATATGTGTGTTTGTGTGTGTGAAAGTAACAAACAGTGAGCGAAAACGCAGAGAAAGAGATACACACACATTATAAACGCGTACGAGAAATCTTATAACGAACTCTGACAAGATTACACATATATCCAAATACATATTCTTTTACTCTTTTTACCTTGTTTCAGTCATTTGACTGCGGCCATGCTGGAGCACCACATTAAAGGGGTCTTTTTTTAAGTCGAAGAAATCTGCTCCAGGACTTATTCTTTTCCAAGCCTAATACTTATTCTATCGCTCTTTTGCCGAACCGCTAGTTTACGGGGACAAGCGGTGGTGGTGGGGAACACAGACACGCATAAATACACACATATATATATATATATGGGCTTCTTTCAGTTTCCGTCTACCTAATCCACTCACAAGGCTTTGGTCAAAAGACTGAACCCGGAACCATGTGGTTGGGAAGCAAACCACATAGCCACGCCTACGCATATATATATATATATATATATGGATGTACATGTAATCAACTCTGTATTTAAAAGTTTGGATCTTTTCTGTTTGGCTGCCAAAATTTCAAAACTGAAAGTTTGTTGAAAATTTTAAAATTTGGTACATTAATGTAGTTTTCCAAGCTGAATTGCTGGAGTTATTTCACTTTTTCCAGAAAAAAAAAAAAAAAGTTATAGAGGTTTAAAGTTTGATCATCTTCACCCAGTCAGGAAACAGGATTTGGAAGCTGTCATTTTGTGCGTGACTGCATAT
>NC_069000.1:34513605-34516984 GCF_001194135.2 Octopus bimaculoides | reverse complement strand
TCCCTAACATAGCTGTTATAATCAACAGCTGTTTAATGGCTCATTCAATCCTTCAACATTAAACCGGACTGAAGTCAATTCCTTAACCCATGAGTAAAGGAAAAGCGCCCCGGTCCAAAGAGGAAGGGTTGCTACCTTCGAATCATGTGCCTTTCCTCACCGACATAGACTCCATGCATCCTTGATGTGTGCATCGCCAATGCATATTCCTATCACGTTTTCTTGTACTCATAAAATGCTTCTTCGTTTTGCATAATTTTCTTTTGGGTATAAAACACTTTTCTTGCAAGTACGAAACCGCATCTTCCTCTGCTGCGTGATTTAAGACCTATTAGGCTGCTTTTATTTTTTAGCACATATGACAACCATCTCAATGGCTAAAACATATTAAACAACACGTGCTTCCTCGCAGACAAAAGTGTTCTCATGTTTAGCTTGTTACTATGGCAACAGGTATAAATGCGTCTGTGGCTTACGTTTGGCTAAAATTACCCCAAATTTTCAAACTTTAATAGCTAGTAACTCTTTATTTATTGATTTATGGCGAAAACGATTTTCTTGGCATTGATTAGCATATAAAAGCATATCATTACACCGAATATGAAATCAATTCGAATAAAAAATTGAAGAGATTGAAAATTGGCAGCCTAACAAAAAAGATCCAAAAGTTTTCCGCAGAAAACATAAACGTCATTTAAGTGGCTCTGTGGAAGCTATGATGTCAAAAGTTTCTTATAGCAGAAACTGCTGTAAGCAAACGAATGTTCTTTTGTCATTCGTTAAGTGAAATTACGCTATGTGCTCTCTTGATGGTTTTCTCGAAAGTAAAAAATAATAGTTCTTAGTTTCGCCATGCCTAAACGAAATCATAATACATACATGTGTATGTATCTCTCCATTGTTTTCTTTCCTTATTGTTTTCTGTATAAGATCATAGGTTCGAAACGTCGAAGACTTCCATTTTTCCTGAGCATCAAACTAATACACATTGTTTGTTGTTCCCTCACTTGTCTCTGTTTCTGTCGTCTGCTTTTAGTACAATTTCGAACTACACACATACACTTTTTCACACCGGTCGCGTAACCGATCGCTCATAAATTCTCTAGTCCCCACTGGTACCCGTCTGGCTATTTGATACCTTTCTAATAATTTAGGATTGCCCTCTAAGCGTTACCAACCATTCGTTTTTTTTTGGCCCTGAGGCTGTATTCTGTTTGTTTCTGATTTATTTTGTCTTTGTCCTTCGTCCATCGTTTTGAATTACATTTATTCACTTTCGTATGTCTACTTCTGTATTGCCTGTTATCCATGTGTTACTTGTTCTCAGTCCAATATTCTCCGCAACTTTCGCGGGCACCGCCAGCATGGGAAGTATCATCTCAGTCTTATCATTAATGGTGCGAAACTGAGTAATACTATCTGGTTGATAACCGATGAAGAATTGGGGGCCTTTCTGTGTCCGTCTTCCGTCTGTTTGTGCACTCAGAATACGTTTTCCCGTTCGTCTGCGCATTCATTACGTTTTTTTAAAATTCATTTTTCGTTTGTGCATTTACTATACATTCCCCTGCACAATAAAGCTAGATACACAGGTATAGTAAAAAGATACACACACACACACATATACATGCGTATGTATGTATGTATGTATAAAAATGAACAATATCTATGAACAAAGGGCAGAAAAGACAGTAGTGGATACCATAAGTAAAGCTGTATATTTTATAGAATGCTGATTTTACATGGAATGGTTTTAGATTTCTTACTAAATCGATTGTGAATTCCCAACAACATCCCATCGTCATCTTTTCTCCGAATATATTTTTTTATCTTATTCATCCTTGAGCAGAATACTGTTGTTACATCCGGGTTTCTCTTCTGCTTGCATTCTTTCTCTTCTTGGTCAAGTGATTGAATAATAATATTTTTTAAAAAACCCGAGTTTCTAATTTTATTGGTTCCGTTTTGGCAGTTAAACTTCAACCCACTTCACTCATCACCAGGAACATTGCTCCTTTATTTATATTCTACAAAACCTTCCACGATCGTTTTTCTGCTAAATCTTGTTTTTTTTCTTTTTTATCTTGACTCGTTTTTCTGATAGTTCACGTCCTTTTGCCGGCGTTGTCCCCTATTTTAAAGGAAATTTTAAATGTCTAATTCTAGTAGTTTCTTTCCTCAAAATATCTGTCTTGTGGAACTCCCTTCTTTACTGTTTCGCTGATCGATTTAATTTTAATTGTCTAAAATCGTATATTGGTCGTTTTATGTTTCTTTTTCGGGTAGAATTCAACAACAAAAGCATTTGACAACATCATGCAGTAAAGTACGGATCAATTGGTTGTCAACTTCAAATCCGTTATCTTCAGGGCCTTCTCATTTTGTAGAAGAGATGGATTTTGACAGCGATGGTTTAACCATCAAACAAAATAAGTGCTTACGGTATGAAGAGGTGGGGGAGGGCACCACAGAAATGATAAATGGTTTACGGCACAAAATAAATCACTTTAAGCTTCCTAAAACAACATTCGAAGTGGTTTATATGATCGGAAATATAATTTTGAAGTGTTCATGATGTCATAATGAGGATCTTATCAAAGACTTGGTGATTAAAAATGGCAGAAGACTGTTCGAATATAAACAAAGTGGAAGTGTACAAAAATAAACTTTATTTTCCATCTTGCTTTTAGTTATGTTTCATTCTATTTTTTACTTTTCATCGTTTACTTGTTTCAGTCATTAAACTACAGCCATGCTGGAGCATTGCATTGAAGAATTTTAGTCAAACGAATTGAACCCAGTACTTTTTGTAAAACCCTGCTACACTGATACGGAGAATAATAGATGCATGACGTCCGTTTTACACTTAAAGAACAAACGGAAACAGTGAAATATCCACAGAAATACGAAATTTCAGTGGGAAAATCCCCACTTAAAAATATCCTCCACCACAAAGCGAAGAATTAGGTAAAGAAATACTTTTTCTTTTATTTGTTCCATCATCAGATTGCGGCCATGCTACAGCACCGCCTTAAGAGGTTTTTCAGTCGAATAAATCGACTCTAGTACTTGTATTTTTCTATTTTTAACCTTGGTGCGAATTCTATCGGTCTCTTGGGTCCGAACTGCTAAGCTACAGGGACGTAAATAAACCAACATCAGCTGTCAAGTGGTGGGAAGTGGGATTGACAAACACACACACACACACACATATGTATGTGACGGGCTTCCGCACAGTTTCCATCTACCAGATCTGCTCACGGGGCTATAGTAGAAGATACTTGTTCAGGGAACTGAACGCGAAACCAAGTGGTTGGGATTCATTCCCCACCTATCACCGTTTGTATTGTGTTGTCCCCTTGTCCACGTCATTGTCACG
>NC_069000.1:34511577-34512376 GCF_001194135.2 Octopus bimaculoides | reverse complement strand
TCTACACCATCATCATCACCACCACCACCAACAACAACAACAATTTTACACCATCATCCTTATTACAACCGTTACCACCACCATCACGCTCATTGCCTTCATCACCACGACCACGGCGACCATCGCCACCACCACCACCACCACTACCACCATCAACATCAGTACTATCACCACCACCACCACCACCGCCGCCAGTTCTCGCCTATCCCTCCCCCCTCACTCATTACGTACGCAACACTTTTACTACACACTGCATGTCTCTCAGTGGAAGTAGGAAGCGTGAAAGAGATAAAGATAGAAGAAAGCCTGTTTAGATAGCAAATCTTTTTATTTATTTACACACACACACAAACGCACATTTATTTACTTATTTATTTATCTATTTATTTCTTCGAGAAGTGTGAATCAGCAGGGTCGGTATTCTTGCAATACGTACGTGTATAATAAACCTCTCTCATTCTCTCTCTCTCACCACTCTTTTTTTCTTTCTCTTTCTCTCTGGTTTACTGCCGACGACGCCGCAGTTGCTGTTGCTACTACTACTGCGAAGAAAGATGTGTCTTGTCTGACTGCTGTTCCGGTTCAGAGGTTCACGGAGTGCAGCCAAGATGTTCAGTTCGAGCTAGAATCACAGTCAACTGCATATTTTCTTACTCTTTTACTGGTTTGGCAGTCATTGGATTGCGGCCGTGCGGGAGCACTGACACGAAGTGTAATAAACACACACACACACACCCTAACCCTAAAACCCGAACCCTAACACTAAAACCCCAACCCTAACCTTCGCCGATAGTTGTTG
>NC_069000.1:34506830-34511567 GCF_001194135.2 Octopus bimaculoides | reverse complement strand
CTTTTAACATGAAATAACTTCGAATACAAAAATTTTTCTCTGTTCTATAAGACAAAATATACAAGTATACGAAGTTTTAAAGTGTTTCGGTAGAAAACACACTAAATAAAAAATAAAAAGTGGCGCCCGCCAAATTAGAAAGATCCTAAGGCTATAATAGAAGACACTTGCCCAAGGTGCCATGCATTGGGACTGAACCCAGAACCATTTGATTTGGAAGCAAGCTTCCTGACCTTGAAAAAGAAAAGAACTGAATTTCTAATCTATTATTTTATATTCAGCAGTTAAACCTCAATGTCATATCAATAACAAAATGAAGAAGATGAAAGCGGCACAAATGTAAGGTTTCGTCTCAGATGAAACTTCAGTCCATTATAACACAAAAGACTACAAAGAAGGAAAAAAAGGGGTTTTACAAATTCAAAAGATGTGGATTGATAGGCACAGGCGTGGCTGTGTGGGAAGAAGCTTGCTTCCCAACCACATGGTTCCGGGTTCAGTCCCACTGCGTAGCACCTTGGGCAAGTGTCTTCTACTATTGCCCCAGGCTGGCAAAAGCCTCATCATTTGGTAGACGGAAGGAGAAAGAAGCCCGTCGTATATATGTATGTATGTATAAACATACAGGGTGCGATGAATAAACTATTGTCTAAATTATGCAAAAATGTGTGTGTGTGTGTGTGGGGGGGGTTGTATGTTTATCCTCCCCCCGCTTGACAACCGATGTTGGAAAGCTTATGTCCTCGTAACTTTAGCAGTTCGACCAAAGAGAACCAATAGAATAAGTACTAGGCTTACAGAGAATAAGTTCTGGGGTCGATTTATTCGACTAAAACCCTTTAAGGTGGTGCTGCAGCATGGCCGCAGTCAAATGAATGAAACAAGTAAAAGAAAAAGAGAATTGACAGAAAGCTTTAAGGACTGCAAATCAAAGAGCGAAAAGAAACAAGAAAGAGTTTCAGATTTTGAGGAAAGAAGCTAAAACAATTAAAGGACTTTGACTAACATGAAGCTCAGCAGAGAAACGATGCGCCTTGGAAGAGAAGCGTGAAACATTCTTTTCTACTCTGGGCACAAGGCCCGAAATTTTTGGGGACGGGGTCCAGTCGATTAGGTCGACCCCAGTACGCAACTGGTACTTAATTTATCGACCCTGAAAGGATGGAAGGCAAAGTCGACCTCGGCGGAATTTGAACTCAGAACGTAAAGACAGACGAAATAAGCGTGTAACACATTGACACGTTTGAAGGTCTATACTCTTTAGAAAACATGATGTTCACACCACCTAGAGTTAGGGTTGACTTGGAGGGAAAATCCTTTAGCTTACATCCAGTTTGCATTTCATTTTCAGATTAAAGTATACTTTTGGAGTAGAGTGTCCTTTGTAGGAATTAAAGTATTGAGATGGAAAGGAAATCTTGTTGCGTTTTTGACATGATCATTTTGAGGATAATGTTTTTAAGTACTTAGGTATAAAATAAGCATTAATTGTTACAATCTTACATGATAACGCAAGACAGCATATTGCTTAAGTCGCTCAGGAAAAGATTATAGTACTAGATATGGAAGTTTTGTCTCATCCTCTTTACTCTCCTGACGCCTCCCCTTAACGTAGTTCTCAGAGAGATTCAGTGTGACACAGAACGTGGCAAGGCTGCTGTCCCTTTGAATTACAGGCACAACTCATTGTCGCCTGCTGAGTGGGATGGAGCACTGTGAAATAAAGTGTCTTACTCAAGGACACAATGCGCGGTCGGATATCGAACTCACGCGTTACGATCGTAAACCGAATACCTTAACCAGTGAGTCACGCGCCTTCACTTCCTTCGTTCGAAACGTTGTATGTCAAACATAAATCAAAGTTTTACGAGATTAACTGACTCTGGAAATTGTTTGTCGGTCAAGTGGCCTCTCATATTCCCATGTCAGTAAGCGAATTTGTTCAGTTAGAAAAGAAGGACATTTGAATTTCAAATACATCATCAACTCACTGTTCGGATTCTAATTTCATAAGTTCACTTCTAATTCTCTGAATCTTCACACCCACTCTTTCCTACCGTTTACATAACGTGCTCTTTCTTTTTGCTTTCTCGTTTGGTCTCTTCTGCAGACAACTTTTAAATAGTTATTCTGTTAACCAATCATTTCCGAACAAAGTTTCATGTGTAGATAATATTTCAGGAAGCAGACAGCCTCATTCACTCTTTGTTAATTTTTGAATTAGTCTTGTTCGCTTTTAATGTCTAATCCGCGATTACCATTAAAAAAAAAAAAACATATATAACAAACACTTCAGGACAGATTGAAATATCTTGGTGCACTTTGTACATAAATTATAAAAGGAAAATCAGGCTAAATGCGACATCAGTGCCATTTCAATTACTATTTAGCTATATCAGCTAGCAGCCAATGTTTACACGAGGTGACGTGGATATTTGCTGTTGACGAAGCTAACAAGCAGAAATCTAGGTCCAACAATTTCACCACCAATACTGGGTAACCTACGCCTGCTGGTGATATTTTTCTGTGCTTTTAACATTATACGTCTGTAAGAGATACTTTCTTAAGACGAATATCGCAGTTTAGAAGGCTTTCAACATATACACACTTTATGTATACAGATCACTAATTTGAAAAGTGGTATTTATATATTTTAGCCCATAAACAAATACAATTTTAACAACAGAAAATTATTAAGTACTAACTCATTTATTCAATAAATGTTCTAAGAACATAGTTATCAAGGCATCGTATGTTGTATTTCAGTTTATATGACCATAAGAAATGCTATCCCAAGGCAAATACCGCAGTAACTGATCTATTGATAGTATGTATACATTAAGTATGATACATAGATGGCTATTTTAATTTAATACTGTCTTAGTTGCGTATACGGAATTTTTATTCAGCCGGGCGGTTCTTCCCAACATCAGTGAATGTTTTAGTCACTTTTTCCACTAGCAAAGGCGACGATTTCTCGTCCAAGCATATGGTCGGCTGCGAGTATGTACCATTGAAAAAGTCCAAATACTGGAGCGAATTTTTGTTTCTTGATATTTGTTGCGTTCATAATAGATGCCATCTCAGGACGAATGTGACAATAACTGGCCTATCGACATCAAGCATACATTAAGTAGGACGCATAGACGGCTGTTTTAAATTTTTGTTATTTTCATGACAAACATGCCGGTGTCGTGTCGCATTGTCTGAAAACCGATGATTTAAGTTATTTGTGCAGTTGTTAGCAACGAGACGTTAGACTACCAGATACTACTATAGCTTTGGAGCACTTGAAGGAAAAAAAAAACTATAGACAAAAACACATTTCTAGAAGTTGCAAAAGAAAATTAACGAAGGAGAATAAAAAAACTAAGATATATTACTATAATACTTACGAATTGTCACGGATTATTAAAGATGACTAAGCGAGTGTCGTAGATTAAGATATATGACTTGGGTAAGTATTATAGATTATAATATGACTTGGGGAGATGTCATATATTAAGATATATGAATTGAGTGCCACACGTTAAAATATACGACTTAGAGATGTGGTCTGCAAAATAAAATACGAAAAGAAAAAAAAATACTTGTTGGCTTCGTGGTTTGCTTCTTGTGTTCATTTCAAACAGGAGGTGTATGCGTGTGTGTGTGTGTGTGTGAGAGAGAGAGAAAGAGGAGAGAGAGGGAGAAAGAGAGAGGAAGATAAAGAAATAGAGAGGGAGAGGAAGGAAGAAAGAAAGAAAGAGAGAGAGGGAGAGAAAGAAAGAGAGAGAGAGAGAAAGAAAGAAAGAAAGAGAGACGAAGATAAAGAAAGAAAGATCGAGCGAGAGAGAGGAGTTGTAATATTTACTACGGTCAAGGCGACGCGCTAGCAGAATCTTTAGCTTGCCTGGGTGAAATCCTTAGCGGTGGTATCTCGTCCGTCATTACGCCTTCGGTTCAAATTCCGTCGAGGCCGACTTTGCCTTTCATCCTTTCTGGGTCAATAAAATAAGCACCCTCTGAACACTGGGTCCGATGTAATCGACTTACTCCCTCTCCCGAACTTGCTGGCATTGTGCCAAAATTTGATATCAATATTTACCATGGTCAATATCGTTATTTATATTTAAGGCGGCGAGCTGGCCTCATTTGCAACCACGCCGGAAAAAGTGCTTAGCGACATTTCTTCTGACTTTTCGTTCTGAGTGCAAACTCCACCGAGGTCGACTTTGTCTTTCGTTCTTTTGAGGGTTCGATAAAATAAGTACCAATTGAACACTGGGGTCGATATAATCGATTTCACCCCTACACCGAAGTCGGCCTTGAGCCAAATTTTAAACTGATATATTTTTTCTTTTTTAATAAGGGCCAGAAGAGGACATGATAGGTGACGAATCACCTTGATATGATCCTGCGATGTAAATAAGAGTATGGCTTCGTGGTTAAGAAGCTCACATTGCAACCTCATGGTTTCGGGTTCAGTCCCACTGCGCAGCACCTTGGACAAGCATCTTCTACTATAATCCCGAGCCAACAAAAACATTGTGAGTGAATTTGGTAGACAGAAACCGTATGGAAGCCCATCGTATGTGTGAATGCATATGTAAATGCTTGTATGTCTTTGCCGACTAGTGTTGGTTCGTTTACGTCTCCATAAGCTTGCGGTTCGGCAAAATCAACTGATCGAATAAGTCAATTTATTCAGTGCAATGATTGAAACAAGTGAAAGATATATATATATATATATATATA
>NC_069000.1:34505155-34505795 GCF_001194135.2 Octopus bimaculoides | reverse complement strand
ATATATATATATATATATATATATATATATATATATATATATAATATTCATTTCCCTCCCACAAGGTTCATATTTCATTCCCACACTACAAACACGTCTGATTTATGAATCATACATACTAGAAGCTAGCTAATTTTATTAAGGGAGAGGATTTTAATGCTGTTATTAGACAGATGTATTTATCTGGAGCTAACGCACAGAAGACGGAAAAGTTAGGTGATGAATGAAAAAATAGAATTGTTACAACATTCAGAATAGTCTGTGGGTGGGCAAATCAGTAGAGATACCTGACGTTCAAATATGCTTTACACACACACACACACACAGAAGTGTGTGTGTTTTCAAGAGGGTGATGAGAAGTTCCTGGGTTTAAGAGTGTCGCGAAAGGCCTGGTTGGTGGCTCAATTTTTCGAGTTCTTTTACAGGGCTTAGAAATTCTGAAGGATTACTGCAATATGTGTGTGAATTTGAGAGGGGAATATGTTGCATAAAATAATTATTAACTGATCTTCCTGTATTTTCTTTTATTTTACCCAAAGTCAAGAACTTTTAAGCACCCCTCCGATATATATATATATATATATATATATACACACAATTTTTATTAAAGCTACACAGAACAGTTACTCAGAGTTTCACG
>NC_069000.1:34498628-34501136 GCF_001194135.2 Octopus bimaculoides | reverse complement strand
CGGCATCTTGCCAGCAATTACTGTTTCCCCCATAGGGGAAACACACGATAGTTTTCAAACGAAGACTATCACACAATAGTTATGACAAGAACACACAAAAACACTCAAATATATATATATATATATATATATAAATGCATTTTGGACTGGAGAGGAGTTAGCGATATTCTATGTGTGTATTTTCCGTTTGTTGTGTTTATACTTCTCTCTCTCTTCTTCCCCCCTCTCTCTCTCTTCTTCCCCCCCTCTCTCTCTCTATATATATATATATATAGAGAGAGAGAGAAAACACGAGTGCAAAATATAAGGTTGGTAACAAAACACTTTGAATTTGACGGTGCATACTATATGTAATTAGTGTGTGCGTGTGTGTGTTGATTTCACTTAAGTGCATTCTATAAGTTAACAGGTGATAGCAAGAGACATGTTTCGTTCTTATAAGACCTCTTCAGAGAAGCATATTGTAATCAGTCGGCAAAATTGATGTACAGAAATAAAGATATAGTAGAACTTATTATTATTATTAATAATAATAATAATAATAGTAATAAAGACTAGCTCAGTCCACCTAAATATAAGTAGTTTGCACAGATGTGAACAGGGTGTAGTCATAGTTATATAACTGAGAAGTTAGTTTCTTAATCAAGTGGTTCTTAGTTCGATCTCACAGTGCATTTCGTTGGTAGAAAGTGCTATCTACTACAGCCTCGAGCTGACCCGAAACTTGTGAATGCAATTGACCAGACAGAAACTGTGTGGAAGCTCGCTGGACTGTGCTACATCTTGGGTGGTATACATAATCCATCACTTGTTAAGTGCCACCCACTAGTCTTCCGGTATCTTTTGTGGTGTACACTCAGTTGTTGGCAGAAGGTCCTCTGGTCCAGGGATATGCAATGATTCTCTCTGTAACCGACCCTGAGATATGGATTATTGCTCCCTTTCTCTTTTTCCACCAAGAGTCATGATCTGGCTAAAGCATAGAATTTATAAAAAAAAAAAGAAAAAAAAAGCGCTGAAGCTGTAGTATACAGTGGGAGCTGAAACACATAACGAGTGTTTCGTTAATGTTCTATTTAAAAGTGAACAAAATCTAACAGGTAGGACGGCGAGTGGGCAGGAGTCGTTAGTACGTTGGACAAAATGCTCAGCGCCATTTCTTCCAGTTGTTTAAGTTCTGAGTTCAAATCCTGCCGAGGTCAACTTTGCCCTTCATGCCTTCGGAATAAATAAAATACAGTACCAGTCAAGTACTGGGGTCAATTTAATCGACTTCCTCTCTCTCCCTTTAAAATTGCTGAGCTTGATCCCTGCTACAGATTGGCGTCCCGTTTCGGGGAAATGTGATTTCGGTTATTTATACGCCATGGAAACTGGTTTTATGAGTCGCAGGACTCATGAAAAATAAATCGATAAATAAATAAATAGGCGCAGGCATGGTTGTGGAGCAAGAGGCTTGCTTCCCAGTCAAATGGTTCTGGTTTCAGTCCCACTGTGTGACACCGTGGTCAAGTGTCGCCTTGGGCCGACTAAAGCCTCTTGAGTGGATTTTGTAGACGGAAACTGAAAGAAGCTCGTTGCAAGTGTGTATGTATGTGTATGTGTGTGTGTGAGCACAACCGCTTGACAACGGGTGTTAGTGCGTTTACGTCCTCATAACTTGGTAGTTTGGCAAAAGAGAACTACTAGATAAAGTACCAGGTTTAAAAAAAAAAGTACTTGGGTCGATTCATTCGACTAAAAGTTCTTCAAGGCAGTGCCCCAGCATGGCCACAGTCGAATGACTGAAACACATAAAAGATTTAAAAAAAAAAAAAATCTAAAAGATAGGGTGCGCACCTTGCACCATCTGGCATCCTACAAAGCACTCAACCGAACACTAGCTCAGTCCATTTAGACGTAAGTCGGTCACATATCATGCAAATAGTACAGATGGTTGCAGGAAGCAGGGGTAGCATGACAGAGTTAACGAGTGTTCTATGAGTTTGCAGTAATAAGTGCAAGTGCTCCTTAAAATTCCAGCCAAACTTAAGACTATCGTGTTTCGGTGAACAATAAAATGCTATTAACTTAACAACAAACAGAACAAAATCTATGGTAACAGAATATTCTGTAGAAAGAAAAATGTCACAAAATAATGTGTTTGTACACGTACGTTGTGCAAGTAAATTCCTGACTTATACATACACATACACATACATGTGCGCATATACATGCATGCATATATACACGCACTTTCAGACTGCTGAACTGCACTTCACCTGAGAGGTTCAACCGACTGCTTATACACACGTGTGTGTGTGTGTGTGTGTGTGTGTGTGTGTGTAGATGCAGGCATGGCTGTGTGATAAGAAGTTTACTTCCCAACCACACGGTTCCGGGTTCAGTCCCACTGTGTGGCACGTTGGGCAAGTGTCTTCTACTATAGCCTCGGGTTGACCAAAGCCTTGTGAATGGATTTGGCAGACGGAAACTGAAAGAAGCCCGTCACACATACTCTTTTTTTTT
>NC_069000.1:34496302-34497994 GCF_001194135.2 Octopus bimaculoides | reverse complement strand
GAAATTTTGGGTGGGGAGGAGTAAGTCGATAACACCAACCCCAGTGTTCTACTGGTACTTAATTCATCGACCCCGAAAGGATGAAAGACAAAGTCGACCTTGGCGGAATTTGAACTCAGAACGTAGCGACGGACGAAATGCCACTAAGCATTTCCTGTTTAATAATAATGATGACTAGCAAGACCAGTGAATATTTCACGGAATTAATGGCAAACCTATTGAGTTATTTCTGAAAACTTTAGCCAAAAAAACAGAAAGCGTAGCCTCTGTTGTGTCTGTATGGAAAGATAGTTGCTCATCTGCTACTCATTGAAAAGTGAAGGAAATTGGAACGCGATGATTACTTAATGAACTTTATATATACATTTTATATACTTTTTGCACAATTTTATAGACTTAACGCACAACACTCCCTCTCTTTCTCTCTCACTCTTCACTTTACCCTCTTTTTCTCTCTCGTTTTTCTTTCGCTCTTCGCCTTTCCCCTCAACTAATCACATGATGGGCAAAGTAACGGAGAAAAAAAATTTCATTAAAAACATTACACATTTCCCTCACCACCACCTCTCCTTCCCCTCCCCTTCCCTCTGCACCCCCTCCCCACTTTCCCCCCTTCAACTAATAATGTGGAAACGTTACGGATGGGCTAAGTAACGGAGGAACAAGCAGAATTATTATAAGATTATCCTTTCAGCTATAGGCATAAAACCTGAAATTTTGCGGGAGAGGACTAGTTGATTATACCAGCCCCAGTGCATAACTGGTACCTATTTCAGCGACCATGGAAGGATAAAAGGCAAAGTCAACCTCGGCGGAATTTGAACTCAGAACGTGATGATGGACGAAATACCGCTAAGAATTTAGTCTGGCGTGCTAACGAGTCAGTGATGGTGGTGGAGTATATATGTGTGATTAAGTATTTCGCAAACTGGTTCCGGGTTCATGTATGGCTCCTGAGCGGAACTGCGGGGATCTTTTCCGTTTACAGTCACAGATTTAATTTCTTCTGTTTCAACTTTATTCAAATTTGGTTATACCAATTTAGCTTTGTATGCTAATTATGAAAACGAAATTCATTTTCGCCATAAAGTCATATATGTCTGTCTCCATAGAAACAAAATCGTAGTCTGCCGTGTAGTCTTTGGTCGGCCCGTGGCTATAGTTGAAGACATTTACCCAAGGCGCCATGCAGTAGGATTGAACCAGAAAATATGTGGTTGGGAAACAAGCTTATTCCTTCTATGTCACTAGTAATTCAAGCAATCATAAGACTTTCAGTGAGTCTTTCTCACAAACACAACCAGAAATATTGTCATGAAACATTTGTGTGATTGTGTATTTTATAGAAGGGTAAGGACCCCCTTCGGTCATGAATGACCGTGGGACTGTACCTAGAGAGTTCTCAAAGGCACAATTTCAGGCAAAGTTGTTTATGGAAGACCAGCAGTCGCCCATGCATACTCCAGCCACCCCTCTTCACGCCACCGATGTTATCCAAGGGAAAGGCAAAAGCCGGTACAGCTTGGCACCAGTGACTTTGCATCTCATTTCTACAGCTGAGTGAATGGGAGCAACGTGAAATAAAGTGTCTTGCTCAAGAACACAACACACAGCCCGGTCTGGGAATCGAAACCGCGATCCTATGACCGCGAGTCCGCTGCCCTAATCACTGGGCCATTGCGCCTCCACCCC
>NC_069000.1:34491405-34494578 GCF_001194135.2 Octopus bimaculoides | reverse complement strand
GGATTCAGCATGACATAGAATGTGACAAGGCTGGCCCTTTGAATTACAGGCACAACAGAAACAGGAAGATATAGTGAGAGAAAGTTGTGGTGAAAGAGTACAGCAGGGTTCGCCACAAACCCCTGTGGAGCTTTAGGTGTTTTCGCTCAATAAACACTTACAACGCCCGGTCTGGGAATCGAAACCGCGATCCTATGACCGCGAGTCCGCTGCCCTAATCACTGGGCCATTGCGCCTCCACCCCAAAAAGTATATGTCTATGTAGAGCAAATGTAGTCTGAGATACAGGAGTCCTAGACAGACAGTGAATTTAAGAGCCAGAGGTTGTATGTAATGTGTGGTGAGAGAGTTTTTGCTAATGAGTCGGATGTAAACTAGAGATTGCATGTGGAGTGTTGGTGAGTGAGTCTTTGTTAGTCTGTTTGATGGTCTTCTGTAGGATGTGGTATAACACATAGGAGCAGAGTTTTTTTTATCAAGAAATTGTATTTGCGATTTGTGGAGGGCGGACAGCTGATAAAACTGAACTAGTTTCTGGTTTGTAAAATATTAATTCTTGTTCATTTTCTTCAATGGAATAATCAGAATTTCTCATATCTTGGTAAATTAATCCTATTAATTACACAGTGTAACACAATTTTTATTCTTGGATAGCAACTCTTATTTCCTATTTGCTTTTCCCTAGAAAGTATGAAAGAACGCTAATATTTCCTTCAAACTTTGCTTCTGTTACATTTATTCAAACCCCAAAGAATCCCTTTCAAAACATGGCTATGATGCTCCCCTGCTATTCCTGCTCATGATAAGAGATGCACATATTGTCAGCCATTAATGGACACGCTCAAGTGGTTAAGGTCAAACGACTGACAAGCAGATCTGTGGTACTGAGCAGAATATTTGCTATAACAATATTTCTGCTTCAGCAACTCAGCGCTGGGTCCATTGAAAATGTAATGGAAAATAAAGCCAGTTTGAAGGGGACAGTAGTCATTTCATTTGATTTCTAGATAGAAGCAAATAGGAAATAACACTAACTGACCAAAGACAATAAACAGATAAATAAATATGTTTGTTACATAGTGTTATTTTTCTTCAGGTCCTCCATAATTACAGTTGAAGTTTATATGAGGGGGTTTATTAACAAAAAACATAAATAAACAAACAACAGCTCCAATAAAGGATGACAGATTTTTCTACCAGGATCATAAGATACAGAAACTGAGAGGAGTGAGAAAGAAAAGAAAAAAAAACTCTAACAGAAAGATAGTCATTTCAACTTATCATCAGTGAGCAACAAGCAAAGAGGAATGAAATGTTTGTTGGTTCAAAGCTTCCAACCAGAAATGCTACGATTGCAAGTAATGATACTAGCTATAGATTGAATGCCACTTCTGCAGAATGAAGTGAGCAACAGCTGTGCACTGTGCAAGGAAACAAAAGTGCATGCATGTGCAGGAGGCGTTGTGTTTAGGAGGTGTGTGTGTGTGCGTGTGTGTGGAAGGTGGAGGTTGCAATGGTGTTTGAAGAGATTAAATTCCTTTGTTCCTTAATGCTAAAGGTTTGGTTTGTTTGTCTGTTTTTGCAAATAGATACGTGCAGCATAACCGTGTAAATTACATGACGGCACTTGAGAGAGTAGGAGGGACATTATAGTAGCGGTAGGAGACAGAGAGGAGTGGATAGATGACAGGTGACACATGAGACGCTGAGTGAGTTTAGTTGAGGCAGATTCAGGCGAT
Source organism: Octopus bimaculoides (assembly GCF_001194135.2). Lineage (NCBI taxonomy): Eukaryota > Metazoa > Mollusca > Cephalopoda > Octopoda > Octopodidae > Octopus > Octopus bimaculoides. The sequence goes on along the minus strand of NC_069000.1, from coordinate 34,492,839 downwards.
ATTTTCAGTTTCTAGGTGTGTGTGCCTCTGTGTGTGTGTATACATACATGCATACATACATGCATACATACATACATACATGTGTGAATTATATGTATACGCAATATCTGTTTGTAATACAAACAATACACATTATACGCACATATATGCACACATTTATGGTCTTTTATTCTTTTACTTTTTTCAGTCTTTAGACTGCGACCATGCTGGAGCACCGCCTCAAAGGCTTTTAGTTGAATAAATCGACCCCAGGACTTATGCTTTGTAAGCTCAGCACTTATTCTATCAGATTAGAATAATTACTAGGGACGTAAACACACCAACAACGTTGAGGGAACAAACACAAACAGACAGAAAGGCACACACACACACATATATATACGACGGGCTTCTTTCAGTTTCCATCTGCCAAATCAATTCATAAGGCTTCAGTCGACCCCAGGCTATAGTAGAAAACACTTGCCTAAAGTGCCATGCAGTGGGATTGAACCCGGAAGCAAGCTTCTTACCACACAGCCACGCCTGCGCCTGTAAATATATATGTATATATAGGATTTGTAATAAATACTCAAATTATGCACGCGTGCGCACATATACATACACACACATACATTTATACATATACATTTATACATATACATTTATACATATACATCCGTTGGTTTTTAACGACCGGGAGCAAACCTATTCAGTATCATTGTGGAGTGTGACTACTTATTATGGCTGGTCCTGATACCTTGGGTCAGCATTACACACACACACACACACACACACACACACACATGCACGCACACAAATCCGTTATATGCAACAGAAACAGTATTAGATTAAGATAGCCATCTGTGTATCAGGCATTTGTAAATAGATTACGAAAAAGCAAACTTACTGCGGTGCTCATTCGGCAGTAGTATCTCTGATGGACATCTGTGTTTGAAAACACTAACTATAAACACACACACACACATACATATAGGGTGGGTGGAAAGTAACTAGTCATTAGAAATTGCTTATAGACTTTTTATAGTATTACTGAAGTGCTGACGAAAACATTTTTTAAACAGACAACCCTAATGGGGATTTCTTATTTTCTTACTGTCTTATTTCTTATTTTCCAGGTGGCCGGTCGCTTGACTGTTCAGGAGCGAGCTAAGATAGCAGCATGCTATGAAGTGTGGAATTCCATTGTTTTGGTACAGAGACGGTGGCGTTCATGGAAAGGCAAGCATGCAACACTACGTCCGGAGACTATAAAAAGTTATCGTGCAAAGCTGATGACCACGGGCTCAGTGAACGATGCAAGAAGACGTGGCCGTCCAACCACATCCCTGATCAGCGGAGAACGTGGCAAAAGTGCAGAAAATGTTTAATTGCAGCCCGCAAAAATCAACACGTCAAGCAGCTCGTGAAAGTGGACTAACAAGACACACAATACGT
>NC_069000.1:34490279-34490854 GCF_001194135.2 Octopus bimaculoides | reverse complement strand
TATATATATATATATATATTTGCACCGTATTTCAAACAGATTGTCCAGTTTTATCTCCCTTTGTATAACATGAGGATTACAAACAACATCTCAGCCACTCAGCATATAAGGTCACACCATAACCTTCTCTCAGAGGTCCTTATCACACGTTTATGCTTCTATGCTTACTATTTGGAACAGACATGGAAAACGTTTTTCTTCAGTCAGTCTTACGAGGTATTCTTCAACATAAACCAGGTCACGGCATGAAATGAGTAAGTTAGCAAACACTGTTCGTAGTACAGAAAACTCTATGTTCTATGTAGATCAAGGAAGTATATTAGTGCAGGACATAAAGCTTGTGTAAAGAAAAAAATTAGTAAATAGCTATTAAGTCTAGTTATATAAACTTGAGAAATAAAATTCAGTAGGTGCAGGCATGGCTGTGTGGTTAAAAAGCTCTTTGCAATAACATGGTTGCTGGTTCAGTTCCACAGCTGGGCACCTTAGGCATGTGTCCTCTACTGTCATATATATACTTCTATTATTGTGTGTGTATATATATATATATATATGTATATATATATATATATATA
>NC_069000.1:34488084-34490237 GCF_001194135.2 Octopus bimaculoides | reverse complement strand
ATATATATATTGATAGAAATGGCAAGACAACAAAAGAATGAAAGAGACCTCGATATTATGTAAAAAGAGGAATTTATCTGTAAATACAATATGTGACAATTATTCGGTAGCCATGATAAAACTCCAAGTTTCGGATGTTGTGTGTGTGTGTGTGTGTGTGTGTGTGTGTGTGTGTGGCTTCCAAGCGGCATCCATCTACCAAATTCACTCACAAGGCATTCGTCAGCGCGGTGCCATAGCAGAAGACCTTGCCCAAGGTACTACACTGGGACCAAACCCGAGACCACATGGTTGCAAAACAAGTTTCTTAACCACACAGCCATGCCTGCGCCTGGAGAATAAATAAATAAATAAATGATTGCAGCTCTTCTCATAGAACGTTTAACAAACTACCTTTTTAAAGTTAAAATTTGGCAGAAAAAAACAAAAACAAAGAATTTCTTTCTTTGTTTTATTTGTCAAACTAGAGTATTAAACTGTATGAATAACACGTTTACCAAAACGTTTAATAATAAATTTCAATTTTCTAAAGATTTTAATTATAAATTTTTTTGAGTCCACGGTGTACAGTTTGAAAACAACTGCTGTTGTCTTGTAATTTGAGGGAGATTTTCGTGGCTGTTTCCAGCAGGTGAAGTGAATGCCCAGAGACTCCCTCAATGTCCAGAGATGGTGCGTATGTCTGAGATTTTGTACTGTGTTTACTATGTAAGGTAACATTCTTTTATAATCATCTATATAATATATACCGAACAAATACGTATCAACTCGACCTACAAGATATAACAACCAAATTTCTGCCAAATCACATCTTATTACTTGTTAACAAAGACGGACACACTGAGACATGGATGAAAAAGGGAGGGGATAGATAGATAGATAGATAGATAGATAGAGAGAGAGAGAGAGAGAGAGAGAGAATCACTCTATATAAAAGTCCAAGTCATATGTTCCTTTTTGTTTACTGATTTTCTCGTCCTGAAGTGGCTGATCTGAGAGAGGTGGAAGAGAGAAAAAGGAAATATTCTAAATAGAGGTGGATTAGATAGATAGATATAAGGGTAAGAGAAAAAGAGAGAGTGAGAGAGAGAGAGGAAGATAACTAGCAGTCATTTGACAAACGAGACAGGTAGTCGGGTGAGCAGTTAGTGAAATATAAGAAGGAATGGAACAGGAACAGTGAGTGTGGAGCAAGTAACGCAAGTAAAATAAATATGGGAAGAGGAAAGAATTCTACTGTATAAAAAGGAGGTGTTAGAGAGGTAACAATAAAATCAGAAATGTGGAAGGAGAAAAGTCTGGTTGTGCTGAGAAAAATGGAAGAAGGGAGAAGGAAATATGAGGGAGTGGGCTACATGGAGAGAGAGAGAGAGAGAGAGAGATGTTGGGGTAACAGCCAGTGAGACAAGCAGTCAGGTAAACAGACAGGGCAATGCTAGAAGAAAATGTAGCAGGACTTGAAGCAGAAAGATTACGAATTGCTGACAAGAGATAGATATTACGCTAACGTGCACGTGTATGTATGTTTGTGTGTGTGTGTGTATGTGTGTGTGTGTGTGTGCGTGTGCGCGCGCGTGTGTGTGTGTACGTGAATGTATATCTGAAACAGACACAGACAGATTGATAGACAGTGAGAGGGAGGGGACGCATGAATTTTGCATAGTTTCAGAATGACACGGCCGAATACGTAAGAAGTTCGTTTCGCTATCATGAGTCTACGGGTTCGATCCCTCTGCATGACATCTTGAGTAGATCCATTCTTTGTGAAGGAAACAAGAAAATGGAAACTGCATAGAAGCTCTTTGGGTGGATTGTACCTGTAATTCAAACGTCTTGCTTTGTCATACATTGAGTGATGCTGATTGTGACTGAGAACTAAGCAAAGGACAGAAGTGTCTATGGAGTACTCAGCGACTTTCATTGTGACTTAAGGGGTTGGTTGTTCAAATGATTTAAATACAAAGACAAAAACACTGGTATAATTATCGTCGCAACCGATCGAGATCCATTTACTTTACGCAGCATCCTTTCGTAATCACACACACAAATATTGGAGAAAGAGAGAGAGAATTTTTATTCGGTGTTTACGTAGAATAAAATCTTATTTGTGTGTGTGTGTGTGTGTGTGTGTGTGTGTGTGTGTGTGTGTGTGT
>NC_069000.1:34481137-34487793 GCF_001194135.2 Octopus bimaculoides | reverse complement strand
TAATAATAATAATAATAATAATAATAATAATAATAATAATAAGAAGAAGAAGAAGAAGAAGAAGAAGAACTTGTACATTGTTTTGTCTTGCTATAAAAGATGGCTTACAGCAAATATTCTGCTCAATACCACAGATTTGCTTGTCAGTTGTTTGACCTTAACCACTTGAGCATGTTAGTGGTTGGCGGTATGTGCATCTCTGATCACGAGCAGCAGTGGTGATGGTGGTGGTGGGGCATCATAGTCATGTGTTGAGAGGAATTCTTTGGGGTTTGAATAATTCACCTCTGGAAATATGGGTGTTTCGTTCGTATGGGCTACTTAACTTAAAGAAAATTCTAACTGGGCCCCACTTGCAAGGTCATGTGCTGTTTATCTTGATATGAGATCACCCCTGTCGCGCACATATGGTTGTAATGCATTTGCCTGGTGTACTAGGCGTCGTATATTTTACCCTAGTGTCATTTTGATGGCATGCACTGCTCTCTCACTTAATAATAATAATAATAATAATAATAATAATAATAAGTGGTACGAAGGCATCATTGTAAAAGATAATGCAAAGATCCTATGGAATTTTATGATTCAGTGCGAACATGAAATAGAGAATAGGAAACCAGACAGTGTTAATTGAGAAAGCAAACTATGCTGGATCATAGATATAGGAGCATGCCCAGCTGACAACAAGGTATGCGATAAGGAAGAAAGAAAAGTCGATAGATATAACAGGTTAGCTTGAGAGGTTAAACAGTTGTGGTTGCTGAAAAAGGTGATAGTGGTACCAATAATTGTCGGAGCCCTGAGGACAGTGTGTAAAAATCTTGAGAAGTACATGGAACAAATAGGAGCTGCAATAAGGGTGGAGCACTTGCAGAAAACAGCACTGCTTGGAATTGCTCGAATACTCCGGAGGGTGCTCGAAAAATAAGGGGTGTTACCTTAGTTAACTGGTAGTGAACAGCTGACACCGTAGTACATCTCCAGCGTTAGAAACTGTGCAAAGACAATAATAATAATAGTAATAATAATAATAATGATGATAATAATTTGAGGTTTGATCAGTTGCCAGGACTGCATCGAAGCAGAGGAAAACAGCTTAGGGTAGTATACAAAAAATGCCGCGGAGCCATTGTTGAAACATACAAAGAAGGCTGGCGTCATCAAAACTGAAAATTGTGTAATGAATGAAAAATTCAAACGAGAAATGAACACACACGCAAAAAAAAGCATGGAAGAAAAAAAATGTATGATCAGTTTGCAAGAGATGTGAACGCGAAGACAGATATAAAGGACCGGTGGCTATGGATGAGGAGGAGTGACCTGAAGATTGAGACAGAAACACTCATTTGCACAGCTCAGGAACATGCGTTAAGGACCAATTATGTAAAGTGCAGAATAGACAACATTACTGACAGCGATAAATGCAGAATGTGTAGTGAGAGAGGTGAAACGGTATGGCACATCATTAGCGAATGCCCGAATTTGGCACAACGCGAATACAAAGGACGCCATGACAATGTAGCAAGAATGATCCATTAGGAGCTCTGTGGAAATCATGGCCTACAAAGAGCAAAGATGTGGTATGAGCAAACCCCAGAAGGAGTCACCGAGAATGAGAATTTCAAAATCTTGTGGGATACAACGATCCAGTGCGACCACCTGACCAGACATCGGAAATCGGACATTGTCTTGGCGAATAAAATAGAAAGAACAAGCATGATAATCAACATAGCATGTCTCGGAGACAACAGGATTAATGTGAAAGAAGAAAAAAAAATAGAATAACTATGATGATTTAGAGTGGGAAATACGAAGGTTGTGGTCAATGAAGAGAGTAGACGTGATACCAAGAGTAATTGGTACACTTGGAAGTATCAGCACTCAACTACTAACAGGGCTGGAAAAGATCGGTGCAAGTGTGAAAGTAGAACACCTACAAAAATCAGCATTGCTTGGAATTGCAGGAATTCTTCGCAAGGTTCTTGCAGCATGACCAGTAAACTAGTGTCACCTTAATCTGTTGGGTGTGAACAAATAATAATAATAATAGTAGTAGTAGTAGTAGTAGTAGTAATAATAATAATAATAATAATAATAATAATAATAATAATAATAATAATAATAATCCTTTCTATTATAGACAAAAGTCCTGGAATTTGGGAGAGGGTTACCTAATTTATCGATCCTGAGAGGATGAAAGGCAAAGTCAACCTTGGCGGAATTTGAACTCAGAACGTAAAGACGGACGAAACACCGCTAATACATAATATATGCATATATATGTGCGTGTGTGTGGGGAGAGCCGTCTTCACAGCATTGTAGGCCTCTGGGCAAATCAGTGTACTGGGCCCTATAATTATTAACAGCAAACCACGGCATACAAAGATTAGAATTAGGTCCCCAGACCCGTGAGGCCCTTGGATGACTGCCCAGTATGTGCATGTCTTAAGGCCTCACTGTGTGTGTGTGTGTGTGTGTGTGTTTATATTTGTATCTTTCTGCCGATTAAAAATAGAGTGTATCATCTCTATATCTATCACACATACACACACACACGCACACACACACATTCGTATGGGTATGCGAACACATACACAGACGAGCTGGTGTAGTAAGACTGGAAGAATTTTTCTGTCTATTTTTGTCTATCTTTGTAAGAGAGAAATCTTTGCCCGAGAATCTCTCTCTCTCTCTCTCGCTTTCACACACACACACACACACACACACACACAATAAATAGAAACATTTCATTTAGGTTCATTTCATTCTGATGTGTTCATTATTTGTAAATTCTACATCATGACGGCGTGCTAACATTGAGAGAGAGTTTCTCATCGCTAAGTTAAAAATAACTGGATTTGCAAAGCTCAACAGGTACAAGCATCCTTCTTCCTCTACTCTCTCTCTTTCACACACACACACTTCATCTTCTCCCCAGTAAGCATAAAAATGATGATTATGGTGGATACAGCTGTTTTCTCTAGACAAATTTCGTTTCCTTGTGTAATATCATATGCAAATAGCGGTTTCGGCGTGTAATCACCTAAAATGTATTATTCTACGACTTTACGGCAGAAGCACGCTGTGCGTGCATGCGTGCGTGCGTGCGTGCGTGCGTGTTTGTGTGTGTATGTCTTTGTGGGCGTGTGAGTGTTTGTGTCAGAGAGAGCGTGTATATGTGCGTTCTATCATATTACATACAGCATAAACAAGTTATATGTTTGTACACACGTCTATCTGCCTGTCTATCTATTATCGTCTGTCTGTCTGTCTGGATGGCTGGAAGGATGGGTGAATGGATGGATGTGTGGTATGGTTTCGCAATTCATTAGGTCTCGCGTTCGATGCCATCGTGTGGTATGCAGGGATCCTAATGAAGTTCTAACGGTCAGGCATACTAAGTTCCCAGCAACTGTGATGGTTTCAGAAGTTGTCAGCAACTAGGGAGATGCCATACCTCTTTGCTTTTTTTTTTTTCCGCAGAGCTTAAAGTTCAATGCCACTCTTTACATAAAGGTGCTGGAGAAAGTTGTCAGGCCCTGGATAGACAGAGTATGCAACAGTAGACCGTATGTATTCCAACAAGACTCTGTGCAGTCACAACCCAATTGTGAACGCTTGCCAATCTCCATGATCATGGTATCCCAGACACATGGCCTCCAAAGCTCACCAGACCTCAATCCACTGGACTATTACATATGGGACGTAGTTGAAAGAAAGGTCAGTTAACAGCCCCCTCACCATAATACCACACAATCTCTTATGTCCAGTATTATGTCCAAAATTGATAAAGATTGTCAATTCGAGTATGCTACCGCTTCTGACCCTGTATTGAAGCAGCAATACATTGGTCCCAGCGTTCCTGCCACTTTTGGAATCTGGCCTGGAAGTCGTTTTCCGTAAGCGAGTCAAGGACCTTCTGCGATTCACTCTTGATCTCCACAACGGTGTTAAAACGGCCACCTTTGAGTTGTATTTTCATCTTGGAGAAGAGATGGAAGTCCGCAGGTACTAAATCTGGTGAATAGAGCGGGTGAGGAGGCGATACCATGTTGTCTTCTCCCTTAATTCTCTTACTGTCAGTTAGTGAAGAACCACGATCTGAAACAATTAAACCCTCCTCTGTTACTTCGTTAAAGTTTAAAATGAATTACTTTTGTTGCCCCTGCCCATATTGATGTCTTTTTCGGTCTCATTATCACAATGATGTAAATCATATAACAAACCAGATTAAACATTTAGATGGGCGCGATATGTAATAAACCCCCTCCCCTAAAATAAATACCGATTATATATGAGTATTTCAACAATACGTCTGTCTTTCTCAGATTCAAAATATGACAAAAATAATGAAAAATGTAAAGTAAACAGAAATGCAAATATTCAAAAATTGCATTAGACCATCTTTCATAAGGAAAAAAGATTCAAAGTTTTGTTTGTTCATAACTGGTTAAAATATAGAAAAAGAAGTGAAAAATTTTGTCGCCCAATAGTACACATGATTTAAGTGTAGAATTTCAACGAAAATCAAGACAATCAGAAATCTAATGAAAGAAATAATATGAAAAACACGCTTGCCCAAGGAAATCTATCAACGTTAGAAAATAAGTCGGTCATAAATTTATTAAAGTTAAAACTGTTACCAGACGATATTTCTGTCTTAGAGATTGGACAGAGATTTTGCCCGAGTACTGAGAATTTTGACGAAAATAAACTAGTTCAAGGTTTATTTCAGTATGTCATCCATCACAAGTTTGAAAAAAATATTTTTTTTTAATTAAAAGGGTTATTAGAAATCAGACGATCTTATTGAAAATGATGATGATGATTAGATCGCGAAAAATCCAAATTGGTACCCGGATGGTGTTCGAGAGGGATGATCACAAACACTGCTAGAATTTCTTGAGTTTTGTGAGGCAAGCATTAGAGAAAACCTTATAACAAGTAGGAAGATCTGGAATAACCTCACAAATTCCCAACGAGTGCACTCCGTCGCCTAGCTAACAATGATTATATTGCTAATAAAATGGCAGATAAGGGAGGTGCTATTGTAATTATAGACAAAAATGAGTATTTTGCAGCTCGTTGAAGAATCTTAAAGTGACAACACTTCTGAAGAATTAGTTGTCGATCCAAACCCTAATTACAGAAAAGAACTTGACAAAATGATTTTGGAAATGGAGGAAAACAATTTTGTAAATGACACTGAATCTAGAATATTGCAGTCAGAGAAAAGAACACTGTATTCCACAGCCTTCCAAAGCACAAAGAGTTTGAAAAATTTCTTCCCATTTTGCAGCAGGTATGAATGTTGTACAGGCAATTTCAGAGCGATTGGATGCTTTCTACTTCCTGTAGCCCCCACCACCCCAAATCGATCTCTTATATTCGAAGTATTTCTGATTTTGTTTCCAAAATTAACAATTTTTCTAAATACCAAATAGTTTCTAAAACTGTTTTTCTTTCTTTCTTTTTGTTTTGTTAACAACGGATGTTTCTTCATTTTAACTTAACATTGACCATTATGTAGGAGTGAAACCATGTATGGACGTCTTTGAAAATAGTTAAACAAAATGGTTATTCCATCAAATTCCCCCTGCAGGTTATTGAAGTTTGTATCACAAAGCAACACAATCAAGTTTCGAAAAACAAAAATATTACCATCAGACGAAGCAATGTGTCATGGAGGTACTCCCATGGCAGTTAACTTTGTTGACGTCTTCGTGACAACATTCGAAAAACAGTTACTGAAAACATTTAAATCCCTGCACGGCCGTGAACCAATACTCTGGTTACGATTCATTGATGACGTCTTTTTATTTATTTATTCATTATTATTATTATATTATTTTTTTTTTGCCTGAGAAGGAACGCAAGATAGTCTAGTTGTACTTTTGCATGTCTGTGACAACCTCGCACAAAACTATGGCTTTAAGTCGAACTCAAAATTCTCGTCAAGATTTTCGAAAACTAGCGCCGACTATTCAGACATGAAAGTTAAAGACACCGGGTTTATGAGTTTTATTTTATTATAAATTTTTCAAGCACAAAATCCAGATTTTGGACAAAGTGCAAAAGTTTCTTATTTCTTCACTGCCCACAAGAGGCTACACACAGAGGGGACAAACAAGGACAGACAAACGGATTAAGTCGATTATATCGACCTCAGTGCGTAACTGGTACTTATTTAATCGACCCCGAAAGGCTGAAAGGCAAAGTCGACCTCGGCGGAATTTGAACTCAGAACGTAGCGGCAGACGAAATACCGCTAAGCATTTCGCCCGGCGTGCTAACGTTTCTGCCAGCTCGCTGACTTGTGCAAAAGTTTCTACTACCATAAATGCTTCTGCGTGTTACCAAGAAATTTATAGAGAGCGAAAAGAAAGTGCTTGTGGATCGGCAGCCGCGTCTACAAGTGATGGTGTGCGTGAGTCTAGTGCGAGTGAAAGTGATTCAGAAAACGTGCTTACCAACTACATGGTTCCGGGTTCAGTCCCACTGCGTGGGATCTTGGGCAAGTGCCTTCTACTATGGCCTCGGGCCGACCAAAGCCTTGTGAGTGGATTTGGTAGACGGAAACTGAAAGAAGCCCGTTGTATATATGTATACATATATATGTGTGTGTGTGTGTGTGTGTGTGTGTGTGTGTGTGTTTG
>NC_069000.1:34479584-34480314 GCF_001194135.2 Octopus bimaculoides | reverse complement strand
AGTACCAGTTAACTAATACAATCAGGTTATGTCTGCTACGCTACTAACACTACTACCACCATCACCACCACCAATACTGCAACCACCACCACCACCACCACCACCACTACCGCTACTCCTCCTCCTCCTCCTCCTCCTCCTACTACTACTACTACTGCCACTGCTTGTACTATCTCCACCAATACTACAACCACCATCACCACAACTACCACCGCCATCACTATTACCACCACCAACACCATCACCACCACCACCACTACTACAATAACTGCTTCTATTGCTACTACCAACACTACTACTAAAACTATTGCTACAGTCTTACTACAACTATAACAAATACTACTACCACTGCTACTAGTACCACCACCACCAATACTACAACCACCACTACCACCACAACCGATACTACAACCACCACCACCACCATCACCACCACCACTACTACTATAACAACTACTACTACTATTAACTGTGTGGACCTGTGCCAATGTTAGAAATCTTTATTATTCTACATTCCTTCGCTCTGACTAGGAAGAAGAAAAACTGTTGATGAGTTAAAGTCACAAGTATTTCCGGTAATAATAATAATAATAATAATAATAATAATAATAATAATAATAATAACAGTAATGATAATAATGAAAGAAAGAAAACAACATCAATAAAAATATATTGTAAAGTAAATCATTCCGTATTTATGTGTGCATGTGCATGTGTGTGTGTGTGTATA
>NC_069000.1:34478917-34479381 GCF_001194135.2 Octopus bimaculoides | reverse complement strand
ATATATATATATATATATATATATATAGGTGTAGGCATGGCTGTGTGGTAAGAAGTTTGCTTCCCAACCTCATGATTCTGGGCTCAGTTCCACTAGATGGCACTTTGGGGCAAGTGTCTTACTATAGCTATAGGCTGACCAAAGCCTTGTGAGTGGATTTGGTAGACAGAAACTATGTGTTTGTGTGTTTGTGTCTGTGTTTTACCCCTCACCTTCACTTGACAAGCAGTGTCGGTGTGTCTATATCCCCATAACTTAGCAGTTTGGCAAAAGAGACCAACAAAATGCCAGAGTACCAGGCTTCAGAAAAATAAGTACTGAGGTCAAGTCATTCAATTAAATATTCTTAAAGGTGGTGCTCCAGAGTGGCGGCAGTCTAATGACTGAAATAACTAAACAAAAAAATGATTTATATATATATATATATATATATATATATATAAGGATTTACTCTTCATAATGAG
>NC_069000.1:34474715-34475377 GCF_001194135.2 Octopus bimaculoides | reverse complement strand
CAGCTGCATATCTTGCATTATTATTACGTCACCCATTTCTTTGCTCCTTGGCTGCTGCCATCACCATCGCTGCTGCTGCTGCCACCACCATCGCCACCTTCATTAGCGACGCCACCCCACCACTACCACCACCACATCCACCACCACCACCACCATTTCCATCACCACTACAACTACCACCACCAGTACCTCTTCCACTGCTGCCACTTCCACCACTGTTACCACCTCCTCCACCCCCTACTCTCACTTACAGGTGGCTGGTATGACTACTCCAAGAGACTTAATACCCCCTGGAGGGGATATTCATTCCACATATGTTAGCAGTAACACTGATAACAAAGTCTATTCTGTTTGCTCTTCCACACACTTCAATTCTTGCTGATGCTGGAAATGTCGATGATGATGATGACGACGATGACGACGACAACGACGATGATGATGACAGCAGTGATGATGATGAAGTTGATGACGATGATGTTAATGATGTTAATGATGATGATGATGTTGATGACGACGACGACGACGATTATGATGACGACGATTATGATGATGGAGATGATGGTGATGAAGATGAGCATGATGATGATGATGATGATGACAACGATGGTGATGTTAATGATGCAGCTGATGATGATGATGACGATGATGATGATGTTAATGAT
>NC_069000.1:34473674-34474217 GCF_001194135.2 Octopus bimaculoides | reverse complement strand
ACATGGTGATGATACTGATGATGATGATGATGATGAAGTGAAGGTGAAAATGATAGTGGTGGTGGTGGTGGTGGTGGCAATGTTGATGATGATGAAAACGAAAGTGATGGTGACTATGGTGATGATGGTAATGATGATGATGATGACGATGATGATGATGACGATGATGATGATGACGATGATGATGATGACGATGACAACAATGATGATAAAGGTCATGACAATACTGCTGCTGCTGCTGCTGATGGTGAAGGTGATGATGACGATGATAATGATGGTGGTAGTAGTGGTGATGATGATGATGATGATGATGATGATGCTGGTGGTGGTGGTAGTGGTGGTGATGCTGCAGCAATTAAAATAGCATGGCTACATTGCTACTCACTCAAGGAGAGACTTGTTGATATATTATCAAACAATAACAACAAAAATAAAATAAAATAAAAACATATACTGGTATCAACAAGATAAATGAACCACCACCACCACCACCACCACCATCACCACCACCACCACCACCAGAACCACCACCACCATCACCAC